>NW_026127385.1:0-23904 GCF_022985175.1 Labeo rohita
AACAAAGATGAAAAGATTCCTTGTAAATAGAACAAAAGGAAGTTGACTTCCTCCCACTGGGGGACTCTGGTTAAGTACACTCACAGCCCAAAACAATACTACAGCACACTCCAGTCACTCACCTATCCTCTATGGGTTATGATGTTTGCTATGACTGATGTTTCATTAGAGGATGGAGTGATTGCACAGTTAAGTTTGCACACTAACTACAGGGACAGACTAGGACACATACAGACCAGTGAGGAGCCCAGGGAAGAACCGAAGTGCAACAGGCCTCGGGGGCCAACCCTGTGGTGAAGATTTCCTCATAGGTTTTCCCCTCATCAGTTTGTCCCCACCTCACTGGTCCATAGGTGTCAAATGACTTAAGACTAGGTTAACAAAACATTATACGTTCACTAGACTTAAAACCACTATACGATCAATAGAAGTCTAAAATAGTCTATGCATGAATACTGCTGGTCTGCTGTTTCACTGTTTTCATGTGTTGCAGGTGTGTACATCCCATGATGTCTTCAAAAGCAGCATCCTGGAGTAAAGCATCACATCAGACATCCATGAACAAGCTTCATGAGGACAAAGAGTCATCTGAGTGAATCTACGTGGGAAATGGACTACAGAAAACTACAGACTATACAGCCATTCAGGCGCCATGGACGTCAGGACTTCCACTCTTACACTACATGGTTTTCTGTGTCAACATGTAGCTTGTACGACATGTTACCATCCATGTCGTATGTGTCAACAGTTATGGTTCTGAAAAGAACTATCACACCTAATTAAATCTAGGACAAGACACAGAATAAGATATATGTGCCTGTGACTATTTCAAGTTACATGAATGAAAGATGGGGCTTAATGTTAACAAACATAGGCTATAGAATGGATTTATGGAGGTTTAAATTTGAATAATGTGAGAGTTATTAGAACTCTCAAAGGGGGGACTGTTGGATTACAAATGTATGCATATTTGTTATAGGTTCCAATAAAATAACATGAACTGAAAAAGTTAAGTATGTTGTGACAGTCTAAGAGCAGGCAGCCCAGGCCCTGAGACCGTAATCTTTTGTCTTTATGCTGTTCCTGAACATCTGGCAGGTTTTCCCAAGTTAAGTGTGAATTCTAAGCTTAAGGTACAACTGTGCCTTTTGTTTAAGCACCTATGCATTTGAATGACACTTGTATGCTAAATAGATCAAGGCTGGGAAAAATCTTTAACTGAGCTGTTTTCCTGAACCACATTTGCATGCTTTGTTTAGATTGATTTCACTTCTATGCACTCCTCCCACTTCAAACCTATATACTCTGTTGTGCTGAGATTTTGTCAGACTTTTTAATGACTGCAGAGCTACGCAGCGAGTATCTGAATAAAGTGAAACATCTGCTTCAAGATATCCTAAACGTCTCCTGGTCTCTAAGAAAAAAAATTCACAACAGCGGACATCTCAGAGTGGATGAAAGAACATCACCTATCATCTCAACCTGGCAAAGAATGAGCTCCTTGTTTTTCCTGCCACTCCGACTCTACAGCATGATTTCACCATCCATTTAGTTTCATCAACAATTACCCCATCAAGTTCTGCCAGAAATCTTGGTGTAATCTTTGATGACCAGCTGACTTTCAAAGACCATATAAATAAAACTGCTAGATCTTGCAGGTTTGCCTTACACAACATCAGAAAGATCAGGCCCTTTCTAACAGAGCAGGCCACACAACTTCTTGTCCAGGCCCTGGTCATCTCTAGGCTGGACTACTGCAATGCTCTTCTAGCCGGTCTTCCTTCAAGCACAATCAAACCTCTACAAACGATTCAGAATGCAGCAGCACGACTGGTCTTCAACAAGCCCAAAAGGGCCCATGTCACACCTCTCTTTATCACCCTGCACTGGCTCTCAATTGCGGCTAGCATCAAATTCAAGACACTGATGCTTGCATATAGAACAGCCACAGGCTCTGCACCCGCCTACCTCCACTCACTGCTACCAATCTACACTCCCTCCAGAACTCTGAGATCCGCCAGTGAGCGACGCCACATTGTACCATCACAATGACGTAAAAAAATCACTTTCCAGAACATTCTCTTACTCCGTTCCTGGCTGGTGGAATGATCTTCCCACCACTATCCAGAATGCCAACTCCCTAACAACTTTCAAGAGACTGCTGAAAACTCATCTCTTTCAACACAATTTGACTTAAACAACAAAAAAAAAACAACAACTTTATTCTACTCTTTTTCCCTTTCTATCTTGTACTTCTCTGAACAATGCCTGTTTTATGGTACTATGAGCACTTCCTTAGTCGTTTTGCCTTTTTAGGACAAATCGCTTGACGTATTCCCCACCTGTAAGTCATCTTGGATAGAAGCGTCTGCTAAATGAATAAATGTAAATGTACGTTTGAACCAAAGAGGACGCCATCAACACCCTTCCCCAACCCTCCTGTCTGTGGATGGTGTAGTCAGTATGGGATTGCACTACATCATTCAACATATGGACAAATCAGGGATCTATGAAAGGATCTTGTTTGTGGACTTCAGCTCTGCTTTCAACACCATCATTCCAGATATCCTTCAGAATTCCAGATATCCTTCTGACACAGCTCTCTGTACCCACCTCCATCTGTCAGTGGATCACCAGCTTCCTGACAGACAGGCAGCAGCTAGTGAGGCTGGGAAAACTCACATCCAGCACCCGCACCATCAGCACCGGAGCTCCCCATGGTTGCGTTCTCTCCCCACTGCTCTTCTCCCTCTACACAAATGACTGCACCTCACCTTTTGTAAGAAATATATCCATATATAAAATGTAAGAATTACTTTAATCTAGCTTGCGTTAACAATTGTACATGGAACTTGCTTCTTTGACAAGGGGCATGACAGCACTGAAATAGTCAAGTCAAATTTATATATATACTGCTTTTAACAATACAGACTAGTGACAAAGAGGCTGTACAGTATTAACCATCTGGGGTCGAAAAACGCGCTGACGCGGTTTGTGCCAGTTATTCTGATAATGCCAAAAAGAACTTCAATTACTCCTTCATGTTTGATCGTACAGATAAGAGCAATACATCAGTCGAATCTGTAAGGAATCTACTTTTATTGTGTATACTCATAATAACAACAACACTCTGTGGTTTTGTGAAATAAAGGAAACAAACAGGGTATGCAGTCTGCCGCGTTGTTCTCTGTGATCATCATTAAGAAATGCGTCACTAAAATGAACTAAAACTCAGCGAATACTCCACACAGAGACATGAGAAATATATCTATAGAAAGCCTGACAAGTCTACTTTTAAATAAAGTAAGTCTTATCGAAAACAAATATCATATGTTAAAGTAATCTGTAAGAAACCAATGCCATGTCCAGTCTTTCTAGTCAGACCTAATTATTTTTAATTTGATCACACCCACAAGCTACTTTCACTTTGATCTTTAGTGAAAAAAACAGCACATGCTGCATATGATTTGATGCTGGGATGCTGGTTAGGTATGTTTTGATGCTGGTTTAAGCTGGTCCTTTGCTGGTTTATGCTGGTCATTTGCTGGTTTATGCTGATCATGTTGCTGGTCAAGAACCAGCATAAACCAGCTAAGGGCCAGCATAAACCAGCAAAGGACCAGCTTAAAAATTGACGCGATATAGAAGTAATAGTATTTACACTGTAACACTGAATGATAGAGTCTAAAATTGTTTAGACAAAACTACTGTCATATACTCTGTTCATGAATAGATGTTTATGGCATGCTTAACAATAATAAATTAGTTTCCCAGACATAAAATGGTTTTGTATTGTGTAATAAATGCAAAGCATGCTTGTGTTTATGACTATAGAGTCATATTTATTTATTGTACAACAATACGATATAAAAGTTAAACAGGAGTAGATGTTTAATGTGCTAAACAATAATAATTTGTTTCTCAGACATAAAATGTCAATTTTTTATGATAGTATAAAACATGCATTTTCTACGACTACAAAATCATACTATATGTATATATTACAGATGCTCCTGATATTAACATGCTTACAAATGTTTTTTTTTTATGTTTGTTTGTTTGTTTGTTTGTTTTTCTGGTGATCTGATACCTGCACCACAGATGAATGCAACATGAAGACTGGCCACCTGGACTACTGATGATGAGTATTGTTTCTTGAATCCATGGAAAGAAGCAGCAATCACTTAATTAGGTATAATTTACTTGTTTCACTTGTTGAACAGAATCCAGAAAACAGATTTTAGGAATGACACAAAGTCATTTCACATCTCTGTACATGTAACATCATTGTAGTCAATAATGTGCTTTTGACCTTCATTATGTATGTTTTGATGATACTGTGTTGTAAATAAAATACAAATAATCTAAAACTCCATTCTTTGAATCTCTCATTGTTTCTACCTGACAGTCGTCGTCTCATTGATGGCCATTAGAGGAGGGCCTTTTGTCTCTCAGGCATGAATCACTGAATATTCATGGCCGTTGTCACTCTCTTGCATATTCCCTTTCGATCACAAAACATGTCTTAGAAAATTTAAATCAATATATTGTTTTCTGTAAACACATGAATGAGATGATTTTCACATCATCTTGTAGAAAAAACATCTCGGTTACAACTGTAACCCTCGTTTCCTGGAGGAGGGAATGGAGACGTTACATCAATACTGACGTATTTAGGGCCTACTTGGGGGCCCAGTCACCTCCAAGCTTTAAGAAGAAAAGGCCAATGAAATTGGCCCCATACATGCGGGTATATAAGATGGCGGCATGCATCCACTCACTTAAGTTTTTATGCTAAGGAGCCGAGAAACATCCCGGCATTCAGCACAGTTCAGGATTGAGGCAGGGAACGAGGGTTACAGTTGTAACCGAGATGTTCCCCTTCAGTCGTTGTTATGTCAATACTGACTATATTTGTCAATACTGTATTTGGGGTCCCTCTGGAAAATGCCACAATCCTGAACCGTGTTACGTAGTTGAGGAGCAAATGCTGACAGGCAAGCGTGTCAGGAAAAATGAAGCTCAACACGTAACCTTCCCAACGCCCTGTAAGCCAGAAAACGGGCCCACCAGGGGTGCCAGGTATCTAAAGCAACCGTTGGGGGGGCGGAGCACAGTGACGAAATTTAACGCCATGTGGAGACTAGTACAAAAAATTATCCCTTTTTTTTTTAAAAGGATATTAGGGGGAACACGGTGAATAGGCATGGAGAAATGCTAAGACATTATGCCACATCCTTCAGGGGAAACCCCCTGTCAGAGCACAGTCCTGGAAGACTCCACGCTAAACCGGACTGCGGGGCAATGGAGGGCCCAGAGTTCACAGAGGGAACAACTGGGAGAAGTGCATGGATCCGTTAGGAATGGCGCAGCAAGCCGACACCGAGCTGTCCTCCCGCCACACACGGGAGGACACAGCTCAGTGTCGCCCAGCCCGCAACTCCAATGTTTGCTAGAGAAGCGCTGTGCACCACGCCTGGGAGGAGTACCCTTCATAGAGAGGACTCGACTCCAAGGGGGGCACAGCTCACCTCGGTACTAAGAAGCCGAGGTGAGGCCCAATTTCTACCCAATAGCCAACTTCTGCTTGAGGACAGCATTCCCCATTTTTTGCTGACCCGTAACCAAACAAGAGCTGCTCGGAGCAACTAATGCTCCGGGTGCAGTCCAATAACGTGAATAGCACCAAGGACACAGCAATGCTAAGACTGGGTCTGCCTCCTCCAGCGGCAGTGCTTGCAGGTCCACCACCTGAACTCGAAGGTGAGAGGTGGGGAACCCCGGGCACATAACCAGACCGGGATCTCAAGAATGCGTGAGAATAGCCGGATATAATTTAAGGCACTTCCGTTGAAAAACGCACGCAGGTTCTCCACCCTTTTCATGGAAGTGAGCGTGATTAGGAGTGAGGTCTAAGCAACCAAATTTGTAACTCGACTGATCTAAGTGGCTCAAAGGGAACGCTCCGTAGACCTAAGAGGGCAACGGAGAGACCCAAAGAAGGGATAAGGTGCAATCCTAGAAGGACTTATCCCCCTGCACCCTTCAAGAACCTGTCGGTCAGGTGATGCCTTCCTAGGGACAACCATCCACAGCATCATTTTCCTTTTTTTTTGACATGCCGAGATGGCCACAATGAACCCTACAGTGGCGAGAACATCCTTTGCTCCAACTGCAAGAAGGAAAGCACAACTCTGACCGAGCATCTCGTGTTAACTCGGCGAATAGAGCCCATACAACAGAAAGACATCACCTCAGAGCATATGCCTGCCTCATAGAGGGGGCACTAGCCTGAGTGATAATATCTACCACAGCCTGAGGGGGCCAGTGAGGTCTTACCGCATCCCATCCAGAAACCAAGGGTACAGGTCCACAGATCAGGATGCGGGTGCCAGATTGTGCTCATTCTGAGAAGAAGGTTCTTTTCAGGGGAAACTTCCCGGGAGGGGGCTGTCACGAGGAGAATGGGTGTCAGCAATGCAGGTTCGGGTGGGTCAGGAGACGCACCAGAGAACCTGCTCCTCATCCCCCAATCTAGCACAAGGCTGTGCAGGGAAGCTTACTCCTGTTCGTAGACCCCGGGTCCAGCTGTGTGCCAGCGTGTGCCTGCCGAACCCTCGGTCAGGAACAAGCCGGCAGTAGGAGGACTCAGGAAGTGAACAGGTTTATCTGATCGTCACTGAATCGACTCCAGATGAGCTGGAACCCAGGGTTGGAGATGCCGTTCTCAGGAAGATTTGCTCTTTTTTTTTTTGCAATTTAACTCTTCAAAAATGAACAGCATGCAGCAATAATAGCTGCAAGACTCCAGAGGAGGAGTTGGCGGGCGAGTTGCAACATGCGACGGAAGCATAGACCACCACAAGGGTAGGTTATACTACCGTGGTCATGGCGTCCAGTGGACTAGCGTGCGCTTGTCCCGCAGCATCAGAAGGGACCGCCGGAGGGAAAGCACTGCTAGCAACTCGAAGCGACTTGTATCGCAGCAGTCGAGGTTCTTTCCAGGAGCCCGAGGCTGCCTGCCCGTTGCAAATGGCACTTTAGCTTGTGACAGAGATATCCGAGACAGCTGTCTTGAGCCTTGACCCCTGGTCTAAGAGCACAGCTGCCCGTAGGAACACAGGGTCTGACCAGTGGTTGAGAAGGTGGCAACATTGAGGTGTTTCCAACCCAGAGTGTGCTATAGTGCCATGCCCATCTCAGGATCCAGTCGAATAGTCCGTGCTGTAACGATTTCACATGGAAGAGCCGAGCAAACAAAAGTGGCTGCAGCTGCCATGTACGTCAGGCCTCTGAACATTTAGAGGGACCACTGTCCTGCGACTGTAGAATCAGGCAGTCCAGCACCAACTTTTTCAGCTGACATGTCTCAACCGGTATCCATACTCCATGCCGAGGAAAGAGGGAGCTCAGGGCCGTACTGATATGTCTGACCCCTAAAGCAGGCCAGAAAATGATCTGCGTCAGGGCAATCAGTGCATAACAGCACGCATCCTTCAGGTCGAAGCTGTAACCCAATCCTGGCGCAGAGAAAGAGAAACATGCGTTCTATATCAACCATCCGAATGGTAGCCCGGTTTTAGAGGGGACCAATTCAGAACTCAAGAACCAGGACAGGGCAAAGCCCACCACTTTTCTCAGGTGTATGGACTGACCAAATCGACTAGCAAACTAGGAAGGCTAGGAATTATAGGAACGGTACCAACACTCCTGCGGCGGAGCAACCAGTTTTTTTTTTTTTTTTAGGATGGCTCAACCCGGAAAGCAAGCATCCCAAAGTAGCGCCAGGCTGCTAAGGCAGCACTTACCTGATCCACAATCCCACGTTGTTTCTGCCAGAGTGCAAGGAAGCGACACGTCCTGCCTCCCTAGTTAGACGGCGAGATTGTGTGTTGAACCTGGGTGTGAGGAAGGCCTGCGTCACTCACAAACTCAACATGTTTAATGAAACCCAAGGATAGAGAAAATTGCTCTTTTATTGAAGGGGTGGGTACCTGCTGACCCGTAAGGTCAGAGGCAGCAGTGGTAGAGAACGCCCTCAATTTTCCCAAGGGCATTCCTGGAGCAAAACCTCTAATTCCTGGGCAGTCTGCCTTCGGGAAACCCCGCTCATGGAAGGCAACCCAAGGCAGGCTGCGCCCCCTAGGTGTGGCCAGCTCAACACCCCCGAAGGAGAGTTGAGCAGTTCCTGCTGGGGCCACCGGGTGGCGCCTTCGGTGACAGGCAGTCGTAATACGCTGTCCTTTCATGGGCACTCCAAGTTCTTTTGCGGTGTGTGAATTTCCCAAGACCGCTGGGACAAGTCTTGGACAGTGTCGCCAAAGAGGCTGACCTGAGAGACGGACGCCAAGAAAGCAAGCTTTGTCAGTGTCACGTGTCTCACCAGGTTCAGCTAAGATCACTTTTTGCAATTTTTGGGCCATAAAATGGACATCACCTGACCGAGGGACTGCCCCGAGACTTTTAGTCACTGAATGTGAGTCCCGCTATACAGTCGAAGCTGGCAGATGCTTACAGGCTAGTCGAGAAGCACGGACAGCCCAACCAGGTGGCAGCACTTGCGAGCACGAATGCACCACAATCGCACACTCCTCCGAGGGCGTCAACGTGTTCCCAAGTCACCTTCACCTAGAATTATGGCCTATTATATTGCAGGAGGGCCACAGTGTGCAGGGTGGAGGTGGCATGGCCAGCAGCGCTGTGAGCACCGCTATACAGCCGGAGCTGGCAGACGCTTACAGGCCGAAGCGAGAAACACGGACTGCCCACCTAGGTGACAGCGCTCGCAAGAACGAATGCACCACAATCGCACACTCCACCGGAGGACGTAAACGTGTTCTCAAGCCACTCCCACCCGCAAGGGAAGTGCAGGGGGAAGAGCTCAACATGCAGCCAAGCTCTTCATGAACCTCTGGAAGAAAGGCACCAGGGAAGAACGCAGCAAGAACCACGTCCGACGCCGGAACCGATCGTCAGACCTCGAACAAGGGGAAGGCGGAGAACCCGACCTCCCACATGGCGATCGGGGCTGCCCGGGGGAACATGGCCGTCAACTTAGCCTCGGACCCCGACAGAGCAACCACCAACAAGGGGGGGTTGTTCAGTAGAATCTCCGGCGTCAGAAGACGATAGCCCCTCCACTGATGCGGCGATAAACATCTTAATTTCCTCACGAGTACTAAACGAGACGCAAGGCTCGTGCTAGGATGAACCAGCATCAACATTCAGAAACTCGACAGCAATACGCTGAGAGTAGCTGGACTTCCATGGGGATTGACCCGGTGGAGCAATCCAGACTATAACCTCAGGTCTCCAATGCTTCTAGCCAATGCCGCCTCGGGGGTGCAGCGACCTGCGAAAAAACGAAAAGGGTAAAACGCAAAGGCAGCTTACATATTAATGTAAGCCGTGACCGAGCGTGTTAATGGGCATGTGTAGCATACAACGTTTTAGCGTGTCTCACTAGCTCAGGGTTCAATATGGGCCAACGACCAGAAGCCAGGAACGTCTACTGGAGAGAGGGTATGATGCTACTGGTGAGTGAATAGACAAGACGATTAAACTTAATTTATAAAAGAATTTATATTGATGAGTTTCCTTTTCTTTTTCTTTATAGTTTGTTTCAAGTAATCAAATTGATGGACAATCAATTAACAGCAGTCAAGAAATATTCTGTTGTCTCAAATAGTATCAAAAAATGTCAACAGTTCAACAGATTCAAATCTGTTTTGACCAAAATAAAATAAATTCTCAAAAAACAAAACGATAGTGTGTCTGTTTCTTCCAAATAGATTCACAATAAAATACTCTTCAATGAACTTTACATTCAAGAACTCAGTAAGTCAAAAGGGTGTGTAATAGGATGTTCACTCTGACTAAATTCCAAAAATAGATGTAAATTGACACTTTTTTCTTTCAAAACTCAACAGTAGATTCAATCATGAAATGTAAAACACAAGAACAAATCAAACAATTCAATTGAACAATGCATTGTGAATCTAATGATTCATTTGATCAAAGTTCATGAATCAAATGATTCAGCTTCAAGAGCTAAACACTCGTTCGACCAGTTCCAGTTCAAAAAAGACAAAGTCTCTCCGTTTCAGATGCAGGAAAAAAAATCAAATCTGTTCAAAGTATTGAGATCTTTTGTGTCCCAAAAGAACAGGAAACAATGGAATTCTCCTACCAGTCGATGAATTCAAAATCACAGTTCAAAGGTCCGTGGGCAGCTCGCCATTTGTGCACATGTAATCGCGATCGACACAGACGATTCTCACCAGAGGATTACGTTCAGCACAAAACAGGTGATTCTCTCAGAAGATCTTGTTCGTAGAAAGAAACATATGGGAGGAAAAAACCCAGCCTTGCAAAACACAAGGCAAACACAATTAACTACTGATTCAACGTTTTCATCACAAATTCACACACAATCTCAAATGACACGTTAATAAAACCTTTCAACTGTTATTAAACACATTGACTTTCACAAATTAATCTTTGTCTTGTCTCATGACCCATTTATCAATATTACATGTGATAGCTTTAGCTCACATGCTAACTAGTTTGACGCACGCAGTATGCGCACAGCCTACTCAAAATTGTTTTGTAACGAATCATCTCAAAATTATATTAGATCAGTATATGAAAACTCACTCACCAGAGCAAAATAGAATAATATATTGACACAAAGATTATTAATCACAGGGCTTCGGCACTGGGATTCGCTCCAATCACACTTCTCCATTTTTCATATCACTCTCTCCGTCCGACGACAACACTTCAGGATGATGCCTCTATTCTTTAAATTCAGTTTTCAAGTGCACTCTATCACATTTATCCTTAGATTAACGTTTAATGCAGGGAGTTTCTTGAGAAACGCTCCGTGCTGCGGTCTCGTGTAATCTCGTCTCTCTCTGTTCGCACTGAAAGCAGCAGCAGCGCCGGCGCTGCCCGTGGGCGGGGCTTATGAATGCGCTGCCACCATTAGCCCTAAGAGAAGTCTGTCACTGAAGTGAGAAGTAATTTGAGGAGTCTTTCATCCTTCTGGAACTTTCTCCCTTTTTCTCATCTCTCAGTTTCCTTCAACTCTTTCTATATTTTGAAGTATTTTAATTTCTCTGGCAGTAGCCTGGATTACCCGGGTTACACATGCCCATGCAGCGTGAGCGCAGCCCATTCACAAACGCCATCTCAACATCCATTTGTTTACATCCCACACCTATGAGACAGCGATTGTGACCGTCATGAGGAAATAAGGAAACTATCGCTCCCCTAAAGCACACGATCAGAATGCGTCTTGAAAAAGACACTCTCAACGATTGTGTTTGCTGTAGGAAATTGCTCTTTTAGGCTGGCTGCCCAGGGGAGGACCGCAGAACTTTTAGCATTGTTAGCGCAGCAGGGCGATCTCTCCGCTGGAAACGCAAGGAGGGATGTTCCACACAGCCGAGAAACTTCTGCAGCGATGAAGGTATTTTCTTTCTTCTTGTAGAAGCAGCTCACAAAGCAATCGGCTCCGAAGCAAAAATCTGAGTGAGTGGATGCATGCCGCCATCTTATATACCCATATATACGGGGGAGTGGCTTAGCATGCAAATTCCACTCACCAATTTCATTGGCCTTTTCTTCTTAAAGCTCGGAGGTGATTGGGCCCCCAAGTAGGCCGATGTTACGCCAGTATTGACGTAACGTCGTAGAGAACGACTGAAGGGGAACATGCTTATTATTATCATTATACACTTCATACATTTTTTTTTATTTCCTTATTTAAACTAAACTAACATAACTATAAAATGTGTTATATACAAATGTTTATACAAATAATGTCTGTACAGTAAAACACTCTTTGAAATAAAATACACATAGACCTACACACACAGGCATAAGCTGGGGTTCAGGAAAACTGTTTAAGTGTTGTTTTAGGTATACAAAATCTGCCTATTTATTATCTTTAAACAGCAGTTCGGTTCCTTACATAGTTAAAATCAGCTAATAATATGGTTGGGTATTGTTATGAAATATGTACAGGTGCTGGTCATATAATTAGAATATCTTCAAAAAGTTGATTTATTTCACTAATTCCATTCAAGAAGTGACATGAATACATTCATTCCACACAGACTGATATATTTCAAGTGTTTATTACTTTTAATTTTGATGATTATAACTGACAACTAATGAAAACCCCAAATTCAGTATCTCAGAAAATTAGAATATTGTGAAAAGGTTCAGTATTGAAGACACCTGGTGCCACACTCTAATCAGCTAATTAACTCAAAACACCTGCAAAGGCCTTTAAATGGTCTCTCAGTCTAGCTCTGTAGGCTACACAATCATGGGGAAGACTGCTGATTTGACATTGTCCAAAAGACGACCATTGACACCTTGCACAAGGAGGGCAAGACACAAAAGGTCATTGCAAAAGAGACTGGCTGTTCACAGAGCTCTGTGTCCAAGCACATTAATAGAGAGGCGAAGGGAAGGAAAAGATGTGGTAGAAAAAGTGTACAAGCAATAGGGATAACCGCATCCTGGAGAGAATTGTGAAAGAAAACCCATTCAAAAATGTCGGGGAGATTCACAAAGAGTGGACTGCAGCTGGAGTCAATGCTTCAAGAGCCACTACACACAGACATATGCAAGATATGGGTTTCAGCTGTCGCATTCCTTGTGTCAGGCGTCTCGCCTGGGCTAAAAACAAAAAGGACTGGACTTCTGCTGAGTGGTCCAAAGTTTTGTTCTCTGATGAAAGTAAATTTTGCATTTCCTTTGGCAATCAGGGTCCCAGAGTCTGGAGGAAGAGAGGAGAGGCACAGAATCCTCGTTGCTTGAGGTCGAGTGTAAAGTTTCCACAGTCAGTGATGGTTTGGGGTGCCATGTCATCTGCTGGTGTTGCTCCACTGTGTTTTCTGAGGTCCAAGGTCAACGCAGCTGTATACCAGGACGTTTTAGAGCACTTCATGCTTCCTGCTGCTGACCAACTTTATGGAGATGCAGATTTCATTTTCCAACAGGACTTGGCACCTGCACACAGTGCCAAAGCTACCAGTACCTGGTTTAAGGTCCATGGTATCCCTGTTCTTAATTGGCCAGCAAACTCGCCTGACCTTAACCCCATAGAAAATCTATGGGGTATTGTGAAGAGGAAGATGTGATATGCCAGACCCAACAATGCAGAAGAGCTGAAGGCCACTATCAGAGCAACCTGGACTCTCATAACACCTGAGCAGTGCCACAGACTGATCGACTCCATGCCACGCCGCATTGCTGCAGTAATTCAGGCAAAAGGAGCCCCAACTAAGTATTGAGTGCTGTACATGCTCATACTTTTCATGCTCATACTTTTCAGTTGGCCAAGATTTCTAAAAATCCTTTCTTTGTATTGCTCTTAAGTAATATTCTAATTTTCTGAGATACTGAATTTGGGGTTTTCATTAGTTGTCAGTTATAATCATCAAAATTAAAAAAAATAAACACTTGAAATATATCAGTCTGTGTGGAATGAATGTATACATTATACAAGTTTCACTTCTTGAATGGAATTGGTGAAATAAATCAACTATTTGAAGATATTCTAATTATATGACCAGCACCTGTATATCCAGTTGTTGTAATGTTCATTTGTAGTCTCAGAGCAGTTTAGCTACCTGCTAACTAACTCTAACTATGTGACTCTCTCCATGTGACTCCAGTATATGATGAATAATTATGATGAAAATTTAGTTCACATGAATAAATTACCTTTCACAATGTATTCATATAGAAAACAGTTATATTTCATAATATTACTGTTTTCACAGTATGTTTAATCAAATGCAGGCTTAATTTGTGATCAGGAAAGTGTTTTTTACTTGAAAGATGTATTTAATGTGTCAATAAATGTTTTAGTACTCTTTTGTGAATTGTCTAATTTTGAATATGAGATAAATATAATCATGAATTTACAGTTGAAATTCGGCCTGAAAAAGACCTCTTTTTACGTTTCACTTTTCAATCAAATTTTTACCTTGTTTAGACGTCTGCCACTGTCATCTTTTCGACGAGTTTTTGTTGGGTGAGTAGCATCTTCCAGCATTGTCTGCCGGTATGTATAACGTTATATGCCTTCTCTCTTCTGCATTCACTGTTCTGACTCAGAGGACATAACATATTTCAACATAAACGGAAGTTATTGAAAACACTCGATGGTGGTTTAAAATGAGCCGTCGCTTCTAGTCCAACACGCCTAGTGCTGCAGGCTTATTAGCACACTATCGTTGACGAGATTAACCCTTTAGGTATCGAAGTTTGGTACCGAATGACAGAGGTCTTTCAATACTCGATAGTATCGAGGCATTTTGGTCGTTGCCTATAAAGTATCGAACTCTGTACTCAGCCCTAGCCACAAAGCTGCTGAGTGATAGTTTCTCTCTCAAAGCGTAAAGAGCACATGATAAGAAAGACTGTTTGAAAATCACAGACACACTAATAAATACATTAAAAACAATATCAGAATATGCAGCTTTCTGTGATTTACTGACAAAGACATGGTTCATCATCTGTTTGATCACAATATAAAGAAATTTATATTAATTCATCAAAATGACTTCAGCACAGCATCAGTCTCAGAAGCACAAATTGACCAGTGACACATCATAAGACAACACACACACCTAAAAAACAACTGGAGAAAGATGAAGCTCTCACCTCAGCGTCTGTCCTTTTCCTCCTCTGAAGTGTTGTGTTGAACAGCAGCTCTGAAAAGAGGAAGAGAAAGAGGAAGAGAAGAGATGTGAGAATGAGAAGAATGAAAATCAGTCATCTAAACTCTCATCTGCTTTGTTATTCAGTTAAAATGAAAGTTTCATTCTCAGGAAAAGCTGCTGAACTTACCTAGAAGTTGCTTTACAAGTGAATATGCTTTCAGTGTTGGAAGTCAAGTGTCAGTCCCAGATGTTGGAGAGGAAATGACACTGCTAGACTCTGGCTCTAACTATATATTAGGCTTTGGCGATATCCAAATTTTGATAACGTCAAACCTCCTCCCTATTTTACCTCGGTATACGGTATTACCGTGAATAATAAAAAAAATTATGACGTAAGGCTCAGACAGCGTCACCAAACTGTTGGCTTGTGCCTAAACCGTTCAGAAACTGAATAACAAACACTAATACTGAAACAATAACAAAATAGCATGCACAACAATATTAACAACTTTTATTAGCAACAAATAGCAGTTTATAAAAAAGTGGAAATACCACAGTCAAACAGAATTAAATTAACAAACATCCAGAACAGTTTTCGCACAGAGATGCGCACACAAATCAATTAAATTAAATCACACCGCCTGAACAACTTTTAATAACAAAGAAGAGCAGCTTATAAAAAAAGTGCAAATAGACCCACAACAGTCAACCAGAGTTGAATTAACATAAACATCATCCATATTATAAAAAGTATTGCAAAGCAATAGTCCTAAACAAAAACATCTTCTTTCCAGTCTTCTTTCCAATATTGTTTTTAACATAAACCAAATAAAAATACCTGAATCAATTAAATAAATAAAAATAAACACAGTGCGAATAGGAACTAATGGCAAGTGGCATCAATCTAGTCAAGATTTTTTGCTAGAAAAACCAGCATGTTTACTTTGTCTGGCTTTAACAGGGCACGTTGTGGACCGAAAACTTTACCTGCGGTGCTGAAAACCCGCTCCGATGGTGTGCTTGTGGCACAGACGCACAGGTACTTTTGTGCTATTCACGACATCTGGGGAAAACGCCCGGCAGCATGTTTCCACCAGAGAAGTGGGTCCTCGTCTCCTTGAGTAACTGCCTCCAAACAGTAGGCTGTTATTTCAGCTCCGACTCGGTCCTCTACGTTGCCGATGCCGACGGGACCTGCCATTGCATTAGTAATATTATGAATGATGAATAAATGATTAAATGAATGAATAGGCCTAAATAAACAAATGAATGAATAAATGGGCATAAATAAAGGAATGAATGAATAAATAGGCCTAAATAAACAAATGAATGCATAAATAAGTCCATTAATGTATATTATTCCATTTGGTCAAATTTGCATGCACATTTTTTTTAGGCTAAATAAGTCCCTTATGCGCATCAAGCCTGCATTTATTTGATAAAAAAAACACCAAAAAAAAAAAACATGTAAAAAACAGTTTTCTATTTTAATATAGCCTACTTTTCAATATAATTTATTTATGTGATGCAAAGCATATATATATATTTGCCCCTTTTTTACATTTGAGCCGCTGCCCCTGAGGAACTCTCTGCACGTTTTATGATTACCGTTATGAGACTATGTTTTGGGAGTCCCAAGTCCACTTGCTTCTTGTGGAGTTCATGCTTACGTTCCCAGCTGTGTGAAAAGGCCCCGACAATATTACGGCATTTTTTGCCTCTGGTCATGCAATCCATTTGTGACAGCCAAGTTTAGATTGTGACCGAAGCGGTTAAGCCACGGCCAATGCAGGGACCTGATTGCGGCATGAATGTTGGCAGCGTTGTCAGTGGTTATGGCTGAAGGTTTTTTTCTCGTCAAGTTGCCATTCCAGAAGTGCAGCTCTGAGTGCAGCAGCAAGATTGTCCACTGTATGACTCTCAGGAAAATACGTAGTTTGGAGGCATTTGGATTGAAGTTTCCATTCAGGTGTAATAGCATGGACAGTCAGAGACATATATGGTGTCATGTTAACTGACGACCACATGTCAGTTGTTAAGGAATAACTGTCTGCCGCTGACAGCAGCACTTAAACATTGTCTCTAACTTTACTATATAAATGCGGGACGGCTGTTTGTGAGAAATATTTCCATCCAGGCAGCTCGTACTGGGCATCTAGGACCTTTACCATGTCCTTAAAGGACTTTTTTTCCACTGTGTGGAAAGAGACCATTTCCTTCGCCAAGTATTTGTCACTGCATCAGTACAGATACTTCAGTACTTCGGGAAAACAGTGTTGTTTTCCCGAAGGCCCCCATTATCGTCGGCTGCATACTGGTGGTGGACCTAGATGTTGTTGGTCCTGCATCGGGAGGCGTTGAAACTGTTGCACTGAGTGAATTCGGGTCCATCCTCGCAGCAGTGGATGGTGGTTTCATATATTCGACCCTAGGTTCGAGGTATTTCCATCTCTCGTGGTCACCTTTTTGTTGCACAATTTGCGAATTTCCTCGTCTGTATTTACCGCCTCTCCCTTCTCGTTTGGTCGAAACCCGAAATACTGCCAAACTGCAGAAGTTGTGTCCTTTTTCGAGACCAGGTCACTTGGTGCGCAACTCGCCATCATTCCCCACCTCTCACTTTCTCCTCCACGCTGTCACATGATGAAAACCATGCATACAAATTTTTAGGCATTAAATAAATTGAATTTAATATTTAATCCTTGTCTCCTATATAAGTGCATTGTTTTTTATGACAGGTTGCTATTTTTAGATCCCGAGGTATACCATATTACCGTATTACCGCCCAAGCCTACTATATATCCAACCCGTTCTCATCAATTTGCATATAAATAACACGACTTTACACTTTCCAATTGCATGTAATACATAAGCCAAATTCCATTTTGTGTGCATATGATACGCTAATCCTTCCTATTAACTTCTGAAAGGAGGCAAAGGCTTACAAATACCATGCAGCATCTTCTACGGCAGTGACGTCACCAGCGAGGCTCTGTTTGTCCATTTCACCTGACATGTGTACACCTTCAAACATGTAAGGGCAACAATCTTTTCTTCTGTAATGAGATCATTATTTTAATTATTTCGTTGCTTCTGCGTCTCATTACATGGGGTCATGCGTTAAAATGGAAGCGTATGCGTTCAAATTAGTTAGAACAGTCGGCTGTAGGTTAGGGGAACATTCTGGGAACCTACAGGGAATGTTCTATTTATATTAAGAAAACTTCCCTGGCTAACCAAAACCTAACATTCCCAGAACGTTCTGGGAACCAGAAATTGTTAGCTGGGATAATAGTTTGATAAATACTTTACGAACTGCTTTCACTCAAATGCTTCAGGTTTGTGACATGTTAAATCAAATGTTGTTTGGAGTTTTGAAGAATCGTAGTCAGCACGAAACGGACAACAAACAATGTTCATTTTCTTTTGGGTTAAAAATATCACACATACCGATTCACATTTCCATCAGGTAGATACACACAAATCCTGCCTAAGCATATGTAAATCTCAATAAAGACTTAAAGGTACTTTGTGTTGTAAATCATTTATTGTGTCTGTTTAAAATGGCGACATCAAGTCTTTGCCTTCTCTTTCATTTGTGACTAGAGCGTTACGGGTTGCCAGATCTCGGGAAAATGTTCCATTCTTTCATCATGGAGACGTTTTTGATTTTTAAACAATACTTTTAATAATCATACTGATATTAAAAGTATTGTTTAAAAATAAAAAAAATCTCTCTCTCGCTCTCCATTGTAGATCTCCTGATTTACTGATCAATTGTGGTTTGTATAAAACCCTCCACAATGGTTTAACCTCATTTCTCTCTCCAAACATTGTCTCTTTTCTCACACAGTACAGACTTATACAATATTTTAACAAAACATGTATACATCACTTTTCCACTTAATTCTTGTAATAATAAGTCTTGGAGTCCATTTAAATTCAACAAAATACCAGACATCTCCTTTAAAACTGGTGTAATCCAATGCTGGGGAATAGGATCTCTCATATCCGGAGTCACATTTCCTTCCTCAAAACTTTCAAGAAGTGACACCTCTTCTGCTGACAGTTTCTTTCTCCATAACTCCATAACTGTTGAAGTTTGTCGCATCGATTTTTGTCCTAATAAAGATGCCACAGCCACGATGTCATTCAATTTAGATCCAGCCACTTTAACTAAGTGACCTAACTTTACAGTCGGAGCTTCACACAACCTCTGAGACAAATTTGGTACTTGATCCGTAATGTCCAAACGAGCCCCCTTGACTAAAGGCTCCTCCAACAACCAAAACAAGCCCCAAACTTTAAACAATCCATGGTAAAAGGAAGATAGTCCACTCAAGTGTAACTTTTTGGTATCTGTAAAGAACAAAGCAGCATCTAGTCCAAGTCCATCAACTCTGTGCAGAATGTTTTTCACAACTTCTTTCCATATCACATCCAAAAGGGCCTGTTAAAAGCTTCTGAACAAACTGTAAACGGAATGTTGCATATCTGCTTGATAGAGAGACCAAACCTTGTCCTCCCTCCTCCACTGCCAAAAAAAACACTTTGAGGGACCCAGTGCAGTCTATCCCAGAAAAAGTCCACCAATATTGTTTGTAAATGTGATAATAGTCCTGTGGGCAGTTCCACACAAGAGAGCTTGTGCCACATAGTTGAAGCTATTAAGTTATTCAATATTAGCACTCTCCCTATAAAAGAAAACTGGGAATGAATCCATCTCCATTTCTTTAGTCTGCCCTCCATTTTTTTCTATAATCCCATCCCAGTTTTTCTGCTGCACAGAAACATCTCCAAGATGCACTCCTAAATACTTAAGACCACCCCTTTTCCAATTCAACCCACCAGGTAAACTTGGTAAACCATTCTTCCATTTACCTCTAATCAGTGCATCACTTTTCCCCCAATTTACTCTCGCAGCAGAAATTACACCAAATTCATTAACAATAGATAACATCTTTTTTTCCATTGATTAAAATCATGACATCATCTGCATATGCTGATATTTGATGTTGAACACTGTGACTCTTTAAACTAAAACCTTCAATACAAGAACGCAACTTATTTAACATTGGTTCAATTGCCAAAGAATACAACATTCCAGAGAGAGCACAACCCTGCCTTATACCTCTCCCAACTTTAAAAGGGGCACTCAAACCACCATTGATCTTCAGTACGCTCTCAAATGTCTTTATACAAAACTTTGATCATTCCACTAAATTTGGACCCAAAGCCAAAAGCATCAAGTGTATTCCAAACATATTGATGCTCTATTCGATCAAAAGCTTTTTCCTGATCAATTGAAATAAAGCCTATGTCAACATCAAGATAACCAGAAACATCCAAAATGTGTCCGATAAGAATAATATTATCCATAATCGACCTTCCGGGTGTACAATAGGTCTGATCAGAATGAACCACTAGCCCCATCACATCTTTTAATCTATTGGCCAAGGCTTTGGAGAAAATCTTTAAATCTGTACAAAGTAAACCTACAGGTCGCCAATTCCTTATTTCCTGCAAGTCGCCTTTCTTAGGCAGCAAGGTAACCACTGCCCTCCTACAACTCAAAGGGAGGGAACCCATAGTCAAACTTTTGTTTAAAACATCCAAAAGGTCCTTGCCCATCACTCCCCAAAAAGCCTTATAAAACTCCACGGAGAGGCCATCAATGTCTGATGCTTTCCCAGTCTTCATATCTTTTAAAGCACTTAAAAGCTCCTGCTCTGTAAATGGCTTATCAAGTTTTACTACAGAGTCCTGTGTAATTTTTGTCAAGCCATCATAAAACTCATTTTCTTTATATTCACTACTATATAAGTCAGCACAGAATTGTACAGCCCGCCTCCTAATACTTGTGGACTCTTTCAATTCCTGACCATTTTCTGCTCGAATAGAGTGAATAAAACGACCCATTTTTACGTTCTAAATCAAAAAAAAAAACTTTGATGGTGCATCCATTTGTGTGAGCATCTGATATCGTGATCTAACCAGAGCCCCTTGTGTCTTTATACCCAGCAAGTCTGTAAGAAATGACTTCTTGCACTTAAGAGCATCAATACACTGTTGTTCCCTGGTAACTTCAACCAACTTTTGGAAATCGATAATCTCAGATTAAAGTTTTCTCATTGTGCGAGCAAAATCGTGCGAGACATTGAAAGCATACTGTTGACATAATGCTTTTATTTCCACTTTCCCACAATCCCACCACTGTCTTAAATCATTAAAACAATTTTTCCTACTTTTAAAAAAAATTCCCAAAAACTACAAAACACATCTCTAAAATTCATATCACCCAACAAGGATGCATTAAAATGCCAATAAGCACTCCTTATTTTAACATTGGCAATAAACACTTCACATAAAACCAAACTGTGGTCCGAAAACCCAACTGGAATAATCAAACATTTTTTTAACAATATTAAAACACTAAAACCGATCAAGCCTAGCCACTGAAATATCATTATCTCTAGAATGTGCCCATGTATACTGCCTGTTGTTATTGTTCAGTTCTCTCCACACATCACATAAACTGTAAGTTTCAATCAATTCACATAATACACGACTTGAAGCAATATGAGGCTCCAAATGGTTCCGATCAAGAGCCTCATTTTCTGTACAATTAAAATCCCCTCCCACAAAGAGATAATCATCCGAGTTACAATTTTGTAAAAAAACACTAAGGTTTTTAAGAAAAACAATTCTTTCAGTACCATTGGTGGGCGCATATAGATTAAAAGAAAAAAGAAATTAAACTTTTCAAATTTTGCTCGTAAAACCAATAGCCTACCAGGTATCATTTGCTTTATTTCACATGAAATTGGCAGAAAACTTTCTGCAAAAAGGATAGCCACTCCACCTTCAGTAGAATTCAAATGTGCAAAGTATACTTCCCCTTTCCATTCTTTTCTCCAGTCAATTTCATTTAAACAATCACTATGTGTTTCCTGTATAAATGTTACATCAATATTTTTCTGAGTAACTAGCTCAAAAAGTAATGCTCTTTTTTGCATATCTCTGGCACCATTTAAATTAAGGGTGCCTATTTTAATTGCACTCATGTGATTACATAATTTAAAGCAACATATGAAAACACACAGTAACTGAAGGAAAAGTAACCTATGTAGTTTCAAATCCATCTTCATTCTTTAGTTCCAACTTCACTTTAGAAACAAATTTCTTTAGTCTATAAATCTCCTGTACTGTAAATTGCTCCTCACCTTCTCCTCTCATCAACATCACAACTGATTCAATGAATGCTTTCCGGTCCTGAAAATAGTCTACAACTTGAACATTCTTCATATTCTTCGTCTTTTGTAGAAAACTTCTCACTTTTGCAAAAGAATAACTTTGTTGACCCTTCCCATTATTACTATCCACAGCTTCACTATCAGAATCATCCAATGCACTATAATCCGTTTCCTCACTCTTGTCAGCTTGTTAATCCATCAACATTACATTACTTGTTTTTTTTAGGGGATTTACGAACACGTTTCCTCTTGCTAGCAGGAGCTTTAAACAAAGCCTCATCTTTTTCAAACTCAGTATTTTTATTCTCCTCAGCTAAAATACATTCAGCAACAGCAACAACAGTGTCAGTACTCACATTAGTTTAATTTTCATTCTCATTTTCTGTACTTTCTACACCTCCTGAAGCAACAACCATACTTTCCTCACCTTCAACCCCACCAACATCAACACTCTTTGTGTTTTCACCGTCTCCGCGCTCTTTTTGCGCATTAGTCAATGTATTAGCAACGCTAGCCTGCTCCCGATTACTGCTACCGGCATTTTCATTTGTCGGCACAACAACATCTGTACCCTCAACCTTTTCAGGGCACACTCATTTAGTATGTCCTTCTTGGCCGCAAACAAAGCACTTCATTGTTTCGGAAGATGCAAAAATGACAATCAAATCCGTCAATTCGAAATTTGAGCACCACATTCATTTCATCTGCACCGTTATTTAAAATCATATACACTTGCCGTCTAAAACAAACAACATGTTTGAGCAAGGGAGACTTACAGCCAAGCGGTATTTTTTTTTCATTTGAGACATGATCTTACCATGCCTAGACAGCTCTGTCAGTAACAACTCATCCTTTATAAAAGGTGGAACATTAGAGAGGATTATTTTTTTTGCTGGTTGAATTAACGGTATAACAGAAACCAGCGTATCTTGGATCACAACTCCACTCTGAACAACACTATTTACCTTCTCTATTCATTCGGGAGGTGAATACTATCATACCCGACATACCTTTCCAACAGCCAAAGCACAATCTTCAACCGAACAATTAAAAGCAGGCACTATTTTAATACCATGCCTGCATGAAAGATGGTCAAAACTTTGCCAAGGCACCACCGGCGCCGCCATAGCCACCCGGCGTCCTCTCACTTTTCACTTCACACAATAACTAATACCTCCACAAACTTATACCAAAAATTCACAACAATCAACACCAAAACACCTGCAGAAAGACAGTGTAGGAAAAAGAAGAAAAAAAAAAGGAAAAGTTCAGTCTCACCACAGCAGCACTCTCAACTAGTGATGTGTCGTTCGCGAACGATCCGGCTCTAAGAGCCGATTCTTTGTAGCGAACGAGAAGAGCCGACTCCCGTCGGGGAGAGCCAAATCTTCTGCCGTAAGTAGGGGTGGGGGCTTCATTTGGGAACATCATGTGGCTAATCACCTGGGAGGACCCACTAGGATCGTACCATTATGTGAAAGAAGGAAAGGGGGCGCATGCTTTAAAGATAGCGAGTGTAGTGGTACAGGCCAGGTACACAGAGCAACAGAGAGAGGCGGGGGAGAAGGCAGTAAATGCGAGTCCATTAGGAGAAAGTGAAAAAATGAGTGAAAAACGAAAAAGCAGCAGCATCTGGCTGCATTTCAATGATGTTGGAGACTGCAAAGCTGAGTGCAGAATTTGTAAAATGAAAATATCTGTTAGAGCAGGGTCAACAACAAACATGCACAGACATCTAAAAACTGCCCACCCATCCGTGCAGCTGGAGGAGAGAGAGCAACCTAGCGTGCCATCCACTGGCCCTGAACCAAGTAAGTTTGCTGCAGGTTCCACCGTCTTGCTGAAAACTGCAGGTCAAACCAAGATGAGCACATTTATTCTAAAACAAATGACCCCAGCCAAACATTAGCTCTTTATTTAGGTTATTTGATTTGTTTGCTGTGGTTGTGTTCAATTGTTCAATT
>NW_026127386.1:0-23873 GCF_022985175.1 Labeo rohita
TAAGGTCCATAGATATCGGTATTATTTAATACGGCTGCTAACACATTCTTCGTCATGCGGAAGCAATGAGACCTATTTTCTGGGTTTGGTAAGGTGATGTTCAACATATACCCTCCATCTCAAGGGCCCATTTTAATACTCTTTTTTTAGCTCTAATTTGATCACTTACCTGTACGTATTAGAATTGCAAAACCACCTTTTTAACATGGTGAATTATCTCTTTTTTCACCTTAATATATATATATATATATATATATATATACGTAAAAAAGATAATCAATTATTACAAATAATCCATGATGCAAACTTTATCAAACATGAGACCAATTCAGATTCAGCAGCTCTTTCAAACCCCAACTAATCCAGAAGTGTTAATGGTTTTCTATGGGAGGAAAAAGCTTAACAAGAGACTTTGCGCATTGTGTTCATATTCTGCTGTTCTGTGGCCACGGATTTGCGGGTCTTGTTTTTATCTTCTACAGATGAATTGCAGGACCCTGTATGTTATGCTATTAGATTAGTTTTAATCGTTTAACCACCACAGTGTCTTGTCTCCACTGGCAACATGCACCATTTGTGTGGATTGCAAGTGACGCCGCAGGTATCAGAGAGTGCAGGTGACGATTGCGAGTGACATTATAATTTAGTTTATTTTTTCTTGTCTTCATCACCTGGCTGCTGTTGTAAAATAATGAGAGATTCAATTAAAATAATAATAATTAATTAATAAAATAAAATAAAAGTAAAATAAAATAAAATAAAGTACAAATTAAAAAAAAAAAAAAACGTCCAGAAGTGCTGTTGTCTGAGAGTGCACGTCTGAAAATGCAAGTGTGTCTGCAGCCAGACCCTATTGTACTAATCAAGCCAAAGGTGACAGTGAAAACAATTATAAACTTGGTTAGTGACAGAAATGGAGAAACCAGGCTCAGAAGTCTCAGTTCTGTTTATCTCTGTCAGATCATAATGCATCACAAATTTTGGTTATATTAACATTTATACAAAGCTCAATATATCAGCTCAAGATGGCCCATACGGAAGTGCAATATATTCACATACATGTGAAACATTGTTGAATATATTGAAATATATTTTAAAAATATATATTTTCCAAATGCATAAAATTCCTAACTAAAAAACGTATCTTCATGTTGCATGTATAAATATATGTGACAATATATTTCATGTTTCATGTCATTTAAGTCTATAAAATATTATACATGCTATGCAATTTGTCACATATGCATGGGCACCAGAAGCAAAAAAAAAAAAAAAAAAATATATATATATATATATATTTCTAAAAAATGCTGGGTTGAGACGGCTGGTGGGGACGTGGACCCAAGAGAGAGCACGCACGTGTTCACCGGACGTCACCAGTGCGAGAAGCCGCCATTTTGTCAGCGTCTGCAGATGAAAGCGAGTGAAGGACGATTTTCGGAAAGTAAAGATTAAAAATGTAAAGTCATCATTCATTATGTGTGTCCGGGAGTATTTTGAGATTTCATGGAACGTGGAAAAAGTCGAAAAAAGTTTTTATTGGAAAATACGTTGACGCGTTTTTTGCCTCAGAAATAGTCTTAACGGCCTCTTCTACTGAACCGAAGAGATACCTTTAATACAACGTCTGTGAGTTTATTATGTCATATTTACACAAGATTTAGGTGTTAACAGAGGGTTATTAACAGATTTACATGTTAATTCGTAAACACTTTTTCCCGCGATTAAACTGAAAGTAGTTTCCTAAAGAAAGGGCGTCATATAATGAAGACTAGCCTAATTATTTTGAGGCTGATTAAGTTTTAATTGTTAAGAGTAATGTTTTGCATGTAATATTTCAGACTTGTTGAGCTTTGAGTCTTCATTGTTCCCGTATAGAGAGAGAGTTGCGACAATGGAAGTTCAAAACGGTCGATCGTCACGTGATTCGTGTAGACTTCAAATAGTTCCAGGAAGTTCATAGCGGGCAATTGGAATACATGGAGTTGGAGAAGCAGAACTGCGATTTTGGTTAATTAGTAGACAATAAAAGAATATATTTACATCATTTATAAAATACATCAACATGCATATGTAGTTATATACAAGTATATGTATATGTAGTTATATCAGTGTTGTATTTAAAATATAAAATACGCTAATATTTGAGGATTAATGTGGTCAACTATGCCACTTGCCTTGTTAACATATTTTAGGCTAAAGTAACTTTGGTTAAAGACTGCATTTGCTGTTTTGAAATGGTATTGTCTTGTTGGTATGTTGTCTTAATATCAAATAAGTGAATTATACAATTAAATTAAGGGAAGTTCATCTTGTTTAATATTTTTTATTCTTGTTCACCCCATAATTATTAATATATAAATATTTTCATAGTATATTCAACGTAAAACATTGTTTTTACACATTTAATGATATATTTTATGCATGTTGACTTTTGTTATACACTTATTTACAGCAACTGATTTATTAATTTATAATAAACTGAAAAGCATGTTGTCCTTGTAGTTTGCTGTGCTACATGGGAATGATCCAGAGTCACTCACGCAGAATGAATGTATGGTTTTCCTACTGACACGGAGAGGAGAAAAAAGATTCATCAAGTTTTATTTTATTCACATTTATTTGTATAGCACTTTTTATTAAACATAGTGTTTCAAAGCAGCTTTACAGAAAATTTGGTAGTTTTGTGTTTATTCTGAGGTGGCGTCATCTGAAGTCCTCTCAAGGCTTGGCGTCATCTTTTTAGAGGTGTTCTCATTACAGGGAGTCTTCAGGTGGTTCTTGTATTGTAAGCAAAATAGAGAAGGTGGAAAACACAGGAGAAATGGTAAAGTGATGCTCTATCACATATCAGTCCTGTGGCATCGCTGCTTCTACAGTAGATAAGAACTACAGAAGTACAGCAAATATAAAACACAGTAATAAAGTACAGGTTTACTGTGATTACATTTATTAAAGTTGAAGTCAAAAGTTTACATACAGCTTCCAGAATCTGCAAAATTTTAATTAATTTACCAATATTAACACAGTATTAAAAATCAAGTGTATGTAAACTTTTGAACTGGGTCATTTTTTATAAATGTAACTATTATTTTCTCTTATGGACTATACAGGTGCTGGTCATATAATTGGAATATCTTCAAAAAGTTGATTTATTTCACTAATTCCATTCAAGAAGTGAAACTTGTATAATGCATACATTCATTCCACACAGACTGATATATTTCAAGTGTTTATTTCTTTTAATTTGATGATTATAACTGACAACTAATGAAAACCCCAAATTCAGTATCTCAGAAAATTAGAATATTACTTAAGACCAATACAAAGAAAGGATTTTTAGAAATCTTGGCCAACTGAAAAGTATGAACATGAAAAGTATGAGCATGTACAGCACTCAATACTTAGTTGGGGCTCCTTTTGTCTGAATTACTGCAGCAATGCGGTGTGGCATGGAGTCGATCAGTCTGTGGCACTGCTCAGGTGTTACGAGAGCCCAGGTTGCTCTGATAATGGCCTTCAGCTCTTCTGCAATGTTGGGTCTGGCATTTCACATCTTCCTCTTCACAATACCCCATAGATTTTCTATGGGGTTAAGGTCAGGCGAGTTTGCTGGCCAATTAAGAACAGGGATACCATGGTCCTTAAACCAGGTACTGGTAGCTTTGGCACTGTGTGCAGGAGCCAAGTCATGTTGGAAAATGAAATCTGCATCTCCATAAAGTTGGTCAGCAGCAGGAAGCATGAAGTGCTTTAAAACGTCCTGGTATACAGCTGTGTTTACCTTGGACCTCAGGAAACACAGTGGACAAACACCAGCAGATGACATGGCACCCCAAACCATCACTGACTGTGGAAACTTTACACTGGACCTCAAGCAACGTGGATTCTGTGCCTCTCCTCTCTTCCTCCAGACTCTGGGACCCTGATTTCCAAAGGAAATGCAAAATTTGCTTTCATCAGAGAACATAACTTTAGACCACTCAGCAGCAGTCCAGTCCTTTTTGTCTTTAGCCCAGGCGAGATGCTTCTGACGCTGTCTGTTGTTCAAGAGTGGCTTGACACAAGGAATGCGACAGCTGAAACCCATGTCTTGCAGACGTCTGTGTGTAGTGGTTCTTGAAGCACTGACTCCAGCTGCAGTCCACTCTTTGTGAATCTCCCCCCACATTTCTGAATGGGTTTTGTTTGACAATTCTCTCCAGGGTGCGGTTACCCCTATTGCTTGTACACTTTTTCTACCACATCTTTTCCTTCCCTTCGCCTCTCTATTAATGTGCTTGGACACAGAGCTCTGTGAACAGCCAGCCTCTTTTGCAATGACCTTTTGTGTCTTGCCCTCCTTGTGCAAGGTGTCAGTGGTCATCTTTTGGACAACTGTCAAATCAGCAGTCTTCCCCATGATTGTGTAGCCTACAGAACTAGACTGAGAGACCATTTAAAGGCCTTTGCAGGTGTTTTGAGTTAATTAGCTGATTAGAGTGTGGCACCAGGTGTCTTCAATACTGAACCTTTTCACAATATTCTAATTTTCTGAGATACTGAATTTGGGGTTTTCATTAGTTGTCAGTTATAATCATCAAAATTAAAAGAAATAAACACTTGAAATATATCAGTTTGTGTGGAATGAATGTATGCATTATATAAGTTTCACTTCTTGAATGGAATTAGTGAAATAAATCAACTTTTTGAAGATATTCTAATTATATGACCAGCACCTGTATGTAAACATCTTTTATGTGAAATATCTTATTCAGGTCAGTACTAAAAAAAACAATGTTTAAACGTATTTATTTTGGTAAAATAAATTATATTAATTAACATTTTGCAGTATCTGCAAGGTGTATGTAAGCTTTTGACTTCAGCTGTACCCAGTAGTGATATTTAATATATTTCTGGTCATTTAGCCTACTATGATTCACAAATGAAAATTGCCTGCCTCTTTTTCATTCTCACTTAGGTCCATTAGCATCCTTTTCAATAAATCTAATTCTAATATTTAACTTTCCACTAGCAAAAAAATAAAGTTTAAAAGCCTCAATTACACAACGATGAATGAAACTGCATTAAGAGAATGAATAATACCCCATAAATCTACTAATTTAGTGATGAATAATCTAATAATAATCTGTTTTAATGCATAAGGTAATTTAATTAGCTGCTCTGATAATATATAGTTTTGTTCTATAAATGTCTTACCTTGTAAAAGTCGATCACAGCGGTGTCTTCTGCTGCATCTCTATGGTGCTGATAGTATTAGCGCTAACTTCCGGGAACTATTGCGTGCCTCCATGATCCGCCATTGCTGTAAAATCTGGTCCATTGGAGTCAATGGAGTTGTCGCAACTCTCTCTCTCTACGGCTCTGCCGGCAGGGAAGCCTGCTGTGAGAGGAGGCGATCGGCTCAGCTTCTTCAGAAGAGAGGGAAAGACGGTATAAGGCAAGTAAAGGTCATAATTCCATATAATATCACTTTTTTTGACTATTAGTAAAATAATGTTTGTTTTTTTGTAGATGTTGAAAGCCGGAGAGCTTAATTCTTTTAGGATTAATGTGAGTTATTTTTTTTATTTTTTTATTTTTAAATGTTTCTGTTGTCTTCTGCCTGTTTACTTTACATTTTGATGCAACAACAGTATGATGACTTGTTCACATTTTATTTAAACCATTGATGTCCTTTTTTGCAGAACTCAAACCAACTTTGAGGCGAACACCACAGAAGCCTACTGGTGTGAGGAGGCGATTTTCTCAGCTTCTTTAGAAAAGGGGGAAATATGATTTAAGGCAAGTAAAGAAAATAATTTAATGTTATCTTTTTTTGTTTTGTTTTGTTTTGTTTTGTTTTTCTAAGAGTAAAAATGTTTTATGTAGATGTTCAAAGCCAGAGACAGGATAGATTTATTCTTTTTTTTTTTATTTTATTGATATGAGTTATATGTAGAAAATAAATGTTTCCATTGTCTTCTGCTTGTTTACTTAACATTTTGATGCAACAACAGTATGATGACTTGTTTACATTTTAATTAAACCACTGATGTCTGTTTTTCATTGCAAAACCTAAACCAACTTTGGAGTTACACAAAAGCCTGCTTGTGTGAGGAGGTGATATTCTCAGCTTCTTCATAAAAGAGAGAAAGATGGTTTAAGGCAAGTAAAGGTCATAGTTTTATGTTATCATATTTTTTCATCATATTTATTTATGATTATTTTTTAGACTAAGTGTAAAAGAATGTTTAATGTAGTTGTTAAAAGATCAGAGACATAAGAGAGCTTCATTCTTTTAAGATTGATGGGAGTTATTTTTTAGAAAATAAATGTGCCTGCGATGCACATGCATAGTCTGTGTAATCCAGGTCTATACAGTTAGGGTATGTCGAAAAACTCCCATCTTGTTTTCATTTTCAACTTCAAAATCATCCTACAATGCTGTTTTACCTTTTTTGTAAAGGGCATTTGATCTCACTTTGTAAACACTCTGCAGTGTTCTGCATTCCGTAGAAGACGAGATGGGAGTTTTTCGACACATCTTAACTGTATTGACCCTGATCACACAGACTACGTTTCTGTAGAGATAGAAGTGCAATGTCCGAGTAGAGGCACTGCCTCATCACTGCACAAAAGCCGGTGACATATGGGTTTACACATGCTCACTGACTGACTTCTGGATCAGAACTCAAGTGAATTCTCTCTTATCTTCATAAACAACAAAATGCAAAAAACATGCAAGTAAGAGATCGATTTTGCAAAAAGTTTCAGAGATTTTTGTGAAAGTACATAACTCACATTAGACTGAAGTCACAGACTGTTCAGTGTTCTTTGACCGCTTTCTTAAAGTAATATTCCCAGTTTGAATAGCTGTTTTCCTTTTCATGCTACTGAAGTGTTTAACAAATTCAAAACGGTTCTTATAGCTTGTTTTGTTTGTAGTCAGAGTATGATGTGCTTTATTTCCACCAAAAAAACGTTGTCAACTTAAAAGTCATATATTACATTACATTTATTGTAATCATTTTTAGCTGTTTTTTTCTTATTAGTTTTTCTTATTTTCTTTCTTTTGTTTATTAATTATTGTTACTATTATTTCTTTCTCTATTTTCTTCATATTATATATTTTTTTCTTGTTATTATTTTCTTTCTTTCTTAATAGTATTTATTTTTGTGACGTATTAATTATGAAAATGTTTGAATAAAATTTTAAAAGATTAATAGCAGAAGTTACTGTTATTTAACTATAGAATCCATCAACTGATCAGAAAGTAAATAGGTTAATAAAAAAAAAAAACAAAAAAAAACCAATAGATTAGTTGACTAATCGAAAAAATGATTGTTAGATTAGTCGAAATAAAAATAATCGTGAATAGCAGCCCTAGAAGCATTCAGGTAAGAAAATCAAATGTAGAAACTACAAAAACAGTTCAGTCAAGAGCAGTCAGTGATTGTTTAATATTAATGTGACAGATGGCCTTTAGTATATTAAGACCTACTGTAATGCACAGATCTCATAATGTTACACATAAGATGTTTTTTTTTTTTTTTTTTTTCCCAACAGTTAACCAAACATTCTTTTAAAACATAACAGATTATGTTTGCATTAATTAGATCAAAATTTGCCTGTGCGCAAATTTGGCTTGTGTTGGGCAAAAGGAGTTAGAACTCCTTTTGCCCAACACAAGCCACATCTGTGAAATCTGAGAGCTTTCTGTCCCTCCAATAGCCTAAGCAAGTACTACCTTCTAACAGCAAGGTAGGAAATACATCAGTACTTAGTGCAAAAAACTTTATTAATGTCTGATCGGACTTCAACACAATATGCACATGCATCTTGGTGCTTTAGTAGAGATTCATATTTTGCAAATAAATTGGTAATTTATTGTCTTTGTGCAAACAAAGCAGTAACATAACTTCATAATATTGAGGTAAAACCACTGGAGTCACATGGACTACTTTAACTATGTCTTTACTATCTTTCTGGGCCTTGAAAGTGGTTGTTGAGTAGGCTGTCTGCTAATCCAAATGTTTTTCATCTTCTTTCTTGTTTTGTTTTGCAGATGCTGTCAAAAAACACCATGAAAAGGCAACTTCTGGACAGTTGGGCCAGGCCATTAATTAAAAAGTTAGCACAACTGAGGTTTCAGAACAAGAAAAAAAGGTATAGGCCTGTAAATGTTTTTTCCTATGTGGTTTTATAGTGAGGTTGTTAATTTGAGTAAAATTAATCCTGTGGTAAACAGCTTGATACATGAATGTTTATTTCTTCAACTTGAACTACACACACTCGCACCCCAAACTGCCTAGATATCAAATATTTATTAAAAATACAGTTTAAACAAATAAAATAACTGCCTCAAAATTTCCATTTTTGATATGGGTGTGTGTAGTTTGTTATAGAACAAAGTACTATCAAGCTGTTTTTAGCACAGGCTTTATTTTATTCCTAAATTAATAAAATAACACCCCATAAGAAAATCTTGAAGGAAGCAGTGATAATTAATCTTCCAGGTTCTGATGTCATCCCTGCACCACTCTATATTTGTTGTAAGATTGAGTAAATGTGTTCATGTGCTGTTGATTTTGACCATTTTCACTTTGTAGTAGTATTTTCTGTAAATATTGTAAGGTCCACGCAATTGGCCCAAGGAAGGTATCCAATGGTGGCCGAAGGTTTTCTTGCGTGTTGGGTCTTTCCAGTGCGCAAAGTTATTTAATTGCAGTTAAATTCAATCTGACTCCATTTTATTATGACCTTGAATTTAGGTTGTCATACGAATTGATTGTTTCTCCATTTGTAATTGTTATTATTCTAACATTTGCTTATTCTGTTTAACTCTTTACGTTGTATTTACTCTTTCATTAGGAATCTATGTCGCTCAGGGTGCCTCATGTCAACCGATTTACATGGGCCCCCACGATCACAAACCCTCCAGTCTGATCATTAGTCAGAGGTTATGGCTAACTATTTAATAGACCGCCTCATGCTTGTCATGTTTTAAATAGTGGTTCTGTTTAGCCCCCTACAGTCACCTATGTAACAACTTAGTTAAAGCTCAAACAAAATCAGAGGTTACGGCTAGCACTCTGAAGTATGCTAATACTTCAATCGTGTTTTATCTAGCCCCCTATAGTTAGTCTAACTATATAACAACTTGAATAAAGCTGAGACTATAACCAGAGGTTATGGCTAGTACTATGAAATATGCCCGAACCATGCTAATACTCCAATAGTAATTTGTCTAGCCCCCCATAGTTAATGCAACTGCATAACAACTTAACTAAAGTCAATCAGTCAGAAATCTAGAATCTCACCTGATGTGCCCCATGCTCCATCTAACCTGAGATCTAGTATGTACTTAACCCTGGACACGTATTTGTGGTAACATACGCCTTCACTTAATCTACTTGAGAAAATCATTTCAGAGTAAGTCAGAATAAAATCAAATGTAACAATTTATTAGAAGTCAGGTAAATATGTATTACACCAATTATACAGCCAATTCAAAGATATCAAATCATTACAAGAAATCTCTAAGATGAATCTAGGAGTAAGATGTATACCTGACTTGAGAAAAATACATAGTACGAAGTGTGTCAACACTCTTCATACCATGGGCTCATTCTGGCTACAGAAAGCGCCCTGATCTTCTTGCTACACTTCTTTAAGTACTTCAGACCCAGACAGACATCCCCCGAAATGGAGACAGGAACTAACAATTTGAATTTGCATTGATCAAGTCCTAGACTTGATCGTTTGCACCTTTTGGTGACAGATGGTAATTTGCATGAAAGACACTGGGAAATAGTAAAACCTTAACAGTGAGCAATATATCTCTGAACTCTTAGGATCTGTTTATCTTTTAGTTTACGTCTTGTGAGAATGAGACCATTGTACCAGACACACAGTGACAGTTCAAATGAACAAACATGACTATAGATATCACTTGTATTCATGTAGAACATTATATTATGCTATTGACCAGTCTAAGTGAGCTGAGTGAGAGGAGATGGGTGAGGGGAAGTGGATGGAAGGAATAGGTGGATAGGGACTTTTCTCACATCTTCTCTCAATGAGATGTGGAAACAAATGTCTATATCTTAATACACTGTGTGTGTATTGTCCGTCTCAGAAGATCAAAGTGTCTGAGGTTCTGTAAACCTTACAATATTAATAAAACCATAAATATTTTTGTGTAAAATGTGTTTCTCTCCTGAATGTATTTGTCAGTTGCAAGTAAATTTATATCATGTCCACAAGATTGACATTTTTAAGTTTTTAACCCGTTCAGACCTGAATTTTTTTGACTGGACAATTTTTTTTTTTCCTCTTGATATTTGCTCTTCTCCAACATATAAATAAAAAGTCTAAAAAAAAAAAGATTTGTGCAAACTCATTTTTTATTAGATTTTTCTCATGTCCGCTACAATGGACGCCAGGACTGAATAATAAAAAAAAAAACATCTGCATATTTTAACCATACATAATAAGTAGAGTTTGTGCACTATAGTTGAACTAGTGTTTAAGATTTTGAACAGAATACATATTGTAAGAATGAACAATGCCATAAGAATGTGGAAAAAGGTAAGATGATATGAAGTCTCAAAAAAACTTGTTTTTTGGTTGAAGTGTGTGAATCTGAGTATATGTATAAATGTCTTTGTGTGTTTATGTATGGGTTTATGTGTACTTGCTGATTGTTTTGATAAATATATGATTGTGTGCATTACAGCATCAAGGCATCAGTGTGTGTGGAGGGTGTGTGTGTGTGTGTGTGTGTGCACCTGGTATTCATCACGTTATGGGGACCAAATGTCCCCACAAGGATAGTAATACCAGTAAAATTTGACATTTGTGAGGTCCCCATGAGGAAACAGGCTTATAAATCATGCACAATGAGTTTTTTTGAGAAAGTAAAAGTGTGCACAGTCTCCTGTGAGGGCTAGGTTTAGGTATAGGGTAGGTGTAGGGTGATAGAAAATACGGTTTGTACAGTATAAAAACCATTACGCCTATGAAATGTCCCCATAAAACATGTAAACCCAACATGTGTGTGTGTGTGTGTGTGTGTGTGTGTGTGTTTGTTGTGTATTCACTGATCTCACATCCACTATGGCTGTTTCTCAATAAAACCAATGAAAAATTTACCTACAGATTATAGTCACTCTGAAGACATAAATGAAATCATATTAATATTAATTGCATTAATTAACATCAATGTTCATAAAACATTAACATTTGAATTTGTACCTCTGTTATTTAGCTTTGAAATGCTTGCACAAATTTCTCAATCTGTTATACAACTAATGCATGAGGTTCCTGCTAAGACCTGATGTCCATTGCGATGGACAGTAAATTAAAAAAAAATCCTGTGTTCTGCAACTCTGACAGATCTTCAAAATAACTTTAAATATGATCATTTTATAGTCTTAATTTTACAACCGGTGCAAGTTGATGAGTCTACCATTAACATAATTCTGCATATAAAAGGTAAAATATGGGGTTCCTCCTCTTCCTGTCTAGTTGGTTATCATGTCTCTCTTTTGTGACGTCTGTAGCTCAATCAGAATAAGTTAGGAGTCAGATCTTCATTGTAACTGGTTGATCAGGGACCAATCAGTGACTAGGCATTGCTCATATTTTAAAAACATAACATTTTATTGGTTTAAACAAAAAATCATGTGAAAGGGTTAATAGAATGGGAAGAACATGTTAAGGTTAATTTACTTATGGTTTTGTGGTCCAGGGTCACATATGTTTAAAACAGATCTACATATACAGAAGTATAATATATTTACAGATACAGAAATTAATATATGAACAAATATTTGAAATTAATATATTTACATACACTATTTACTTATAAAGGAAATAGAATTTAATGGTACAGTGGCCTCGCACTAGTTTAGGATAGTTGAGGTCTGTTGACTCATGGGGACACAGGTCTGACTGGAATCATGTCCTAATTTGATTCTCAAACTGTTGTTCCTGCATAAAGGACTAACAGTACAAAAAATGACTATAGTCCTAATTAAATGTTAAATAGGTGCATTATATACTAATGTAAATATTTTGAATGAGAAATGTATGTAAATATAAACCAACATTAGGTCACATAATCAAGAACAAAAAAAAAAAAAAGTTTTCAATAATTTAACTAATTGTCTAAATTAACATTTTATAGTTTTTGTGAAGTTTAGGCTTACAATCAGTGTTTGGTGGTTGTACGTCAGTGTCATTCATCTATCATTTCCTCTGATTTTAGGGATTAATCATGGGTAAGGTTAGGTTTAAGTGTAGGGATGTGGTCAAGATAAAATTTTTGGATTAAAATGTTGTTCCAGGGTCAACAAAATATGTTGACAAGAACACATCTAACTCAGCAAAAAATCAGAATGTGCTGACATCATTATGCACATGATCGGGAAGTTTTAGATTTGAATATTCACTAAAATATAGAAATCCAAAATCTAGTTAGTTTTTAGAGAAAATAATAGATTCAAAATACATTTTCAATTTAACTTTAAATCTTAGAATAAATGAGGTTTAAGACAAGAGAGAAAGTTACATTAAAAACATACATTGTAACAGCAGATGTTAAATCCACTTGTTTTATATAGAATTTTTTCTATAGTCTACACAGAATTTAATGCAGTTTCCTCAGAAGTAACTTTAATTAAATTACAGAAAAGTAGGAGTAACTCTTACTTTAGTTTTTCAAGGGAAAGTAATTAAAATATTGTAATGAAATACAATACACCACAGCCATTTCACCCTGCAGCCCAAGACTGGTTGCCCACTGAAGCTAAGCAGGGCTGAGCCTGGTCAGTACCTGGATGGGAGACCTCCAGGGAAAACTAGGTTGCTGTTGGAAGAGGTGTTAGTGAGGCCAGCAGGGGGTGCTCACGCTGTGGTCTATGTGGGTGCTAATGCCCCAGTGTAGTGACAGGGACACTATACTGTAAAAAGCACCGTCCTTCGGATGAGACGTTAAACTGAGGTCCTGACTCTCTGTGGTCATTAAAAAAATCCCATGGCACTTATCGTAAAAGAGTAGGGGAGTTTCCCCCGGTGTCCTGGCCAAATTCCCTTCTCTGGCCTTTGTCAATCATGGCCTCCTAATAATCCCCATTCATTGAATTGGCTCTATCACTCTCTCTCTCCTCTTCACCTGTAGCTGGTGTGTGGTGAGCGCACTGGCGCCGTTGTCCTGTGGCTGCCGTCGCACCATCCAAGTGGATGCTGCACACTGGTGGTGGGTGAGGAGAGATTCCCCCTATATGTTTGTAAAGCGCTTCGGGTGTATGGCAATACACAATAAAAGCGCTATATAAATGTGCTCATCCATTCATTCAAATACTTATGCATTACACCCACCACTGAAAATAAAACTGCAAATGACATGCAATTTTAATTCAACCATGGATAGTGATAGAGAGGCCGAATGTCAGTACATTTGTCTCCTAAATTGACTTTAATGAGATCATTAAGTGATTAAGTGGTGATTGAGCATTAGTGATGAACACCTGCAGTTAGCAAGCAGAAAAGAGAAACACAAGAACTACAAATGACTTCCAGCAACAGTCTCAAATGAAATCAGCTGAACTGAAAGAAGACATTAGGTCTCTCAAGATCTCAGCAGAGGATGATTAAACAACCCCACAAACAGGATCACCAGCTTCACTCATTACTAACCAGACTGACTTTACCTCTGTCAGACAACTATAAACGATCTTATTGAAATATACAGAGGTTTAGTGTCACACGCACCGGATCACGTGAGGTCACGAGGCACCGGAAGTAATCTCCGTGGATATATAAACAGGAAGCAGGTAACGATCGGCACCAGACATTGAGTTCATGTTGGACTTCTGTTCAGGTCTCATCTCTACGCTCTCAACTCACGTGATTACACCGCTCTTCGGAGCTCTTTATATATCTGTCTGTGTGCGTGTGAGAACGCAGATTTCCTGGTGGGAATCTCTACTCCATAGGAGGAGCGTTCTCAGACTAATCGCGTGGCTTACCTGCTCATTCGTGTGTTTTCGCGTTTGAGCTCGCTACACGGGGACCTTCCTCGATCAGTCATTTCTTGTCTTGCCTCCGTGACATTTAGATGTTGATGTTTTATTTGAAAATGCGTTTTATTTGAAGTTACTATGCAAATAGACAAATATGGTCAGGATTCAAATTTTAGATCAGACTATTTTATGATGATGTCACTATCAATGTCATCTGATTTTTGCCTGCAGTAAATTAATAGGTGTGTTCGACTTAATGCAGCGCTGTGCAGCTTGATCAGATTCTGACAGTTGTGGCTAGAAGGGAGACAGCTCCGACCGGAAACTAACAATGAAATTTTGACTTGAAGCAGTGCATGCTGGTAAGAAATTCTGTCAGACTTGAGACGGCGCTGGCGCTGCGTGACTGTCACATGTTGTATCAAAGTACCGCAATAGTGATTCAAGAGCAGCCGACTGACTCAGCTGCTGCAATTTCTTCAGAGCGGCTGCAGGACCTCAAAAAACGACACAACTGAGGCAAGTTCAAGCTCACAGCAGTGCCCAACGTTTTGCTACGGTTTCCGTGTTGAACGACATGTTTCCTGGAAATGATGTGCAACAGGGTTTGAGATACGTTTTCTCTTGTTTGGTGGGTGTGTCAAAAATGTCAGACCAATCAGCAGCGAGATGTATATAAACAATGTGGTATTAAAGAGACAATACAATGGGTCCAAGTAAACTCGTTTACAAATGTGTGTTCAAAAAGAACACAAAGAATGTGTAAGGATCCATCCACTGGCCCAAACGCGGAGTCCAGTTGTCTGGTTGAAGGTTTAATGCATGTTCGGTCGTTTCACAGCGCTTCTGCAAAGTCCACTTAGTTTATCAAGATTTACTTTCAATTTTAATCTAGCTCCATGTTTAATCTGACTCCAATTACATACGATCGTAGATTTAGGCGGGTTCTCTAATTTAAACTAATCACAAATACAGATTATGTCTTAATTTGGATATTTGATTATTCTGGATCAGACGACACTTTAATCTACTAGAAATAATGATTTCAGAAGAGATCCGATTGAGTCAAATATAACAATTTATTTGTCAGGTAAAAATGCCAATTACATAGTTTAACAATGAGAATCCAATTTAGAATTAAATTCAGTTCCAATTAAAATAAATACATAACATCAATTAGTCAAAGACAAATCTAAGAGTGAGAGATGCATACCTGACCGCATAGAGATACACAGCAGCATGTGAGAGATTTGGAGGCAAAGCTCCAGAGACTCTCACACACAGTGTGTGGTTCTTCTGAATACAGAATCCCCTCGTAATGCTTTGTCACTTCACTTATATACCCAGACCAAAACAAACAAATCTTCCAATCAGTTGTAAAAACATAAAAGACCTTTTGGTTTGTCAGGAGATCTCATGCCCCAGGGTCACACCTGGCTGGAGATTCTTACCCGACCCTAAGGGGAAAACACACCCCTCAGCAGCAAAACACAATTCTACAAAAGTGTTCAGTCTTCCTCATAATATAAGTGACTTCTGTGAAATTGAGACCATTTTACCAATCGCACTAAGGCCTTTAGAATGATACCAAACATGAAAGGGAAACTTCAACATATCCACAAAATGTAATACATGTAGTATATGGACATTCTTAGTGACTTTCAGTGGAACCTTTTGGGGGAAAAGTGTGAGATGCAGGAGTTGAGAGGAGAGGCAGGAAGGGGGTTGTAAATGAGCAATAGAGGTGGTGTTGTTTGCCCTCTTTGAAGATCTCTTTTCCAGATTAGTTTCATTGTTTTGTTGCATGGCATCTGTTTTTGTCAGGGTTCCTGGACTTTAAATTCATGAGGAAATAATTTCACATCTTACAAATGGCCTTCTCAGCTGCCATAGTTGCAACTCTTGCGTCATCAGAACAGGATATTCAACGCACACCGTTTCAGTTTAAAAAACGGTTTGCATCGTTTTGTCGGGGCTGAACACAGCCCTGTTTCACAGTTGGTCAGCTTCACCACATGACAACGATCACGTGTGTTTTGGGTTTATTCTAACATTTTCAAGTCTGATAATACTGACAAATCTGTGTTTTTAGAACAATAAAAGCTTTATTTTTGTTTTCTATTTTTAAGATAGTCTCAATGCTATGTTGAGTCACATTTACCATAAAACACTGATAAAATATATAACCCAACTTTATTTGTATTTAAATGTTATGTGTTTATGTTGAACATTATTCTTGTTCAGATTGTGCTGTATTAGGCAGAATATGAAGTGTTTCTGTTGCTCATGAAAATGCTTTTGAAACATCTGTGTATTTGACAAATAGCATTTAATTCACTTCATCTTTGATAGAGTACACAAACACCGTGAGAGCTTCACTAACGAGAGCAGAAAGTGTCCGACTTGATGCCTCCGTTTTCAACTCCGCCCCCCGACTGCTCTCGAATAATCTCATTAACCACTGTCTGTAGCTGTGCTTCAAGTCGAACACACCTAAAGTGTCTGTCAATCACACATTACAGCAGCCACAGAAACAAATAAAGTGTCAAGGGTCAAGAGTCCAATTAAAGAAAACATTAACTGCCATAACCGGAACTTTACATGAAACATTTTCAATAAAAAATCAACACATAAATATATGTAACTACCACTGAGAGCTTAGATGTGTGACAGAAAGTCAGTGTAAAACCTTGAACATCCACTGAACCTTTCAAATGCAGAAAAGATTCTTTATAGTGGAAAAAAGGTTCTTCAAAATGGTTAATTTAACAACTCTTCACTGTAAGATTCTTTGGGGAGCTAAAAATGGTATCACTGTAAAAACACCCCTTTGAAGCCTTTATTTTTAAGAGTGGGGGGAATAGTGAATGAGGAAGTAGGGTGTGATTTGGGACAGTCTGGGACAGACTCTTTTTTTCTTACATTATGCACTTTTTTGCACATTTGAATTATTAACTATTTAAATTCATAACTTAGTATATTATGACATTTTGTTTTCGCTTCAGTTTCTTGATGTGAAAATCATAGAGCTGCCAAAGTAAGTTGACCTTCAAGACCTTCAAGAAGCCTTTATAAAGGCTTTGTCAGTCTGTTGATGTGACTGTTACTGTAATAAATCTATACAGTGTGAGGTAATCATTAGCTCAAGCAGGTCATCGGTCAGTGTTTGATTGTGTTTGTTTAGTGTTGAGCACCAATCAGATTCCTCCTCTCACAATAACAGAAAGAACAGCATTAACTGCGTTAAGTGAAAGTAAATCTAAACTCAGCAGCTGCTGTTCCCTCCATTTTCTTTTGACCAAATCCTCAACATGTTCCCTCTAAAGAGTATGATTTCTTTCTAAGAAACATTATTCTTGTGATCTATCTGGAGTCACTTTTTTACTAAAGACATCTTCAACTATCGATCTAAAGATCATCAGCGTCCCACACCTACAGGTCAGATATATTTCTCCCCACGGACTCAAAGACTGTATTTGTAATTGCCAAACTGACCTTTTTAATGTTTACCTGAAGTATAGTTTACTTATTTAATATATTTAATTTCTGTGGTACAATTTCATCATCGTGCTCTGAAAAAAGAGTGAAAGACTGTTATTTAATTCACAGTGAAAATTGTAGCTATCATGGCTTTAGCTGATCTTGAAATTAAGTTGTAAAAATATAGAATGTTACTTAAGAAACAAATTGGCTGTTTTAATTTTAAGTTGGTCTAAAGGTACATTTAAACATTAGAGGGGTTGTTCATGTTCAATTTCCAACTAGAAAACTCATATGTACAATAATTCAGATAGCATGTGAAGGCAACATAACCCATGGGCCTTGTGGGCAAAAGCTTTCCAAAGCGAAATTTCTAAAAAAGTTTTCTCCAGCTTGTAACTGAAAACTTCAAACTATCGAGGCGGGGTCACCAGAGTTACACCCATATATCACAGAATTGTTATGGATCAATGTCTTTGCAGTGGAAATCTCCATTTCATTTCTTCTGTCAATGTCAGACATCCATGAGTAAAAATATACTCTGGAGAGCTGCTTTATTGTAGAAATAAAATTGTAATTCAAATGATCAAATATATTGATAATTTCATGACTAACGCAACTACAACATCACATGCTCATAATTTCATTACCATCATTTACATGTTCTTTATGTTCTGATTACTACAATTTGTTATTTAACCCTATATATTTAAACCTAAAATAACTTATACAGAACCTTCCCTAATGGTTATTCTCAGGTTATTTGTATAACCCTGTAAAACTATCTTTCCAGTGAAAACGTTGCAGATGTTTTTTTTTTTGTTTGTTTGTTTTTTGTTTTTTTTGTGTAATGACTTGTACAGATCCCTGAAAATCATTTAACATACCATTTATTAAAATACAGAAATTAGATCAATCAAAACACGTTTTAAATTATAATATTAAGCCAGGGCTAAGCATAGAGTGATCAACATTGTCTCACTAAAGCTCTCATCTTTCTCATCTCTCTCATCTCATCCATCATTTAATTGAACTATAATATTGAATTCATGACTGAACAATGGCTTGTTGCATACGAAGAGAGTATGAGCTAATAGAATATAATATCTTTGTCATTGTACAGTATTTAACTATTCCTATTTGTGCATTTTTTAAAATAAATCCACTGAATTTATTTTAAGTCTGTATTCATCATTCACGTCATTCATGTTAAGACAGCCTTTAAATTAGTTTGGGCAAATGAGGACATAAATTAGGTTAAACTGCATGTCCACCTTTAAGTAATTTGAAAAAATTACCAACTGATTACGAGCACAAAACTACTGATCTACGACGTTGCCACAACAAAACTTTGGTCACCAGATTACGTTCCAGTTACGTAACAGTCACAGTCTGTTTATTGTAATGTTTTGTTTTCATATTTTTCTTTTTAGCATCTCTGTCTTCCAGCAATGAAGTTCATTTGTTTGACTCTGCTGATTATTAGTGGAATTACAGATTCGGGATCAGGTAATTTTTCACACTCACGTAAAGAGATTAAGTATGTGTTTATATTTTACTATCTCACTGTAAGTGATTATTACATAAACAACAAAATAAATGGACATGTACTTTTTATCTGAGCTGTAATTATTTTATTAACTAGAACAGGAGCACAATGGCTGTCTTTACACTTGGCATTAACATATGACCTGTATCCGGATGTTGTCAAGTCAAGTCACCTTTATGTATATAGCACTTTTAACAATACAGATTGTGTCGAAGCAGAGTTACAGTATTAAATAGGAAAATAGTGTGTCAATAATGCAAAAGCACAACAGTAAACACTCAATTTTCAGGTAAAGGCAGTTCATCATTGAATTCAATGATGTCATCATCCAGCTCAGTTCAGTTCAAATAGTATACGATATTGCTGGAAATTAAGTGTCCCCAACTAAGCAAGCCAGAGGCGACAGTGGCAAGGAACCAAAACTCCACTGGTGGCAGAAATGGAGAAAATACCTTTGGAGAAACCAGGCTCAGTCGGGGGCCAGTTCTCTTCTGGCCAGATGAACCAGCAGTTTGTTCCATGTTGCAGCAAAGTCAGAAGGATTTGGCTGGTTCCTGTAGTTTTGTGCCGATGGCCATTTAGCTGGCAAGGTCTCCACTGACATTCAGGGCTGTAGAGGATATCTTTAGGTGCCGATCCACTATCTGATCTGGATACGGACTGGATCTGGTGGTTAAGGTGACCTCGGAATAAGAAAGAAACAGACTAATATTAGCGTAGATGCCATTCTTCTGACGATGCACTGAGTACATCGGGTGTTATGGGAATTGTTCCTGGTTCCGGTTGACCTAATTAATGCAGCCTAACAATCCTTTAATGGATTTAAATTATAGAAATATGCTGATGTCTTACGTGTAAGCCATGTTAAAGAGATGGGTCTTTAATCTAGATTTAAACTGACAGATTGTGTCAGCCTCCTAAACAGTATTGGGTAGATTGTTCCAGAATTTGTGCGCTAGATAAGAAAATGATCTGCTGCCCACGGTTGACTTTGATATTCTAAGTATTATCAAATTGGTATTGAGAAGGCAGAACCAATTTGGAACAGACGACACAGTGACATCACTTGCACGCACATAGTGGTTGCAGAAAAGTGCTGGTAACAAGTAGAGGTAATCAGGTAAAATCCGTGGAATGAATATTTTGGTTCCTTTTGATGTCAAAATTGGAATGCAAATCATTTTTATAGAATACTGTCCTCAAAGACACCAATTGAAGCTAAACGCAGATGTTTAAACGTACATACTGAAAACTAAACAATGAAAACTGCTATGATTACTCTACTTTTAAAGCATAAATTTGATTTAAACAATAGGTCTCTATATTGTTCTTTATATTGGGAATGTTTACAAACAATACTTGGTCTATAGGGAGCCAGTGCAGTGTTGACAGAACTGGGCTAATATGGTAATATAATAATATCATACTTTTTGGTTCTAGTAAGAACTCTAGCTGCTGCATTTTGGACCAGCTGGAGTTTTTTTATTAAGCGAGCAGAACAACCACCCAATAAAGCATTACAATAATCTAATCTTGAGGTCATGAAAGCATATTAACGGTCAATTAATGTTTCTGCATTTGATATTGAGAGCATAGATGGTAATTTTGATATATTTTTGAGACAGAAAACAGTTACAGTTTTGCAAATACTAGAAATGTGGCTTTTAAAGGAAAGATTGCTATAAAATATTACACCTAGGTTCCTAACTGACGACTAGGAACTGACAGAGCAGCCATCAAGTATTAGACAGTGTTTTAGGTTATTACATGCAGGTTTTTGGCCCGATAATTGACACCTCTGTAACACACAGTATCTAAAGAATCTCGATGTGCTGAGAATAATCAAGTAAAAAACACTAAGACTAAAGCACATACAAGTCAGTTGCCAGTGTAAACACACCGTGTCTTGATCGACTGATGATTCAATTTACTTGATTGCATGTTAACGCCAAGTGTCACAAATTTGAATGGGACTTTAGGGCTATAGTGTTCCCATGTAAAGCCATAACTGTCCTTCTTCAGACATCAGCTATGCATTTGATCATCTGTGGCCACATTATGTTGATCTATCTAAATCTCTGCTTCAAAACTGTCTGTCTGTGTGTATTTAATAAATAGGCTATTATTATATGATGCTTTGTAAACTTGATTCTAATTGGTTAATATTTCTGAAGAATAACAACTGTTATTTGCAACTCTACACATTCAACCAAACCTACATTTATCTACATTCAAATGTCATGACAAGTTATAGACTACTTATATGACTTGCTGTTCTGAAGACTGACAGTTCAAATTAAAGGATGTTCACTTTTAATTAGACCTGCTTTCTTTCTCTTGTAACAGAGCAGTATAATGTAGTGGGACCTGCAGATCCTGTATTTGCTGGAGTTGGTGAAGATGTGATTCTGCCCTGTTCAGTCAAACCCAACATCAGTATTGTGAACATGAGAGTGGAGTGGTTTAGACTTGATCTGAAAGACTCACTAGTGCATCTCTATGATGATCATGCAGACAAAAACACTGATCAGATTCAGTCCTACAGAGAGAGAACAAAACTGAATCAAGAACTACAGAGAGGAAATGCATCACTCAAACTCTCATCAGTCCGAATCTCTGATGAAGGACCTTATAAGTGTTTAATACAGTCCAAATCCGGGTACGATGATATCACTGTTAATTTCAAAGTTGAAGGTGAGAAAAATGTTGATACCTAAAGGCTGGAAAATGCTACACAATTTTTAAAATCTGAATTTTTTTTTAAAACACTAGGCATACACTTACTGACTTTGTACATATAAGTCACAAAGGAAAGCTGGCCATCATACATTACATGACTCGGGATCACAACAACTCACACAGAAATGTGCATCTTTTGCATACATTGTTGTGCAAACAACATATGTTCTAAAATCAGTTGAAAATATCGAACATGTTGAATGGAGTAGATAGAATGAAAGTCTGAAGTTAAAAACAAACCAGAGTCTGTGACTGTCATGCACAATGTGATTTTCAGTGAAATCTGTCAACTCTTGACAAGAGTTGTGTGGTGTATTCCAGCCTTAACATACTCTAACTTAATACAGCCGGAACAACAACAGACTATACTTCTTGTTGATCTGTAGTTGTAGGACATCCTCCAGTGATCACTGTAGATGGGTTTGATCATTCAGGAGGGCTTCATCTACAGTGTGAATCTGAAGGTTGGAATCCTAAACCTGATATTGAGTGGCTGAGCAGTGAAGGAGTCAGACTGAATTCAGAAACTACAGAGATGCAAAGAAAAATAGATGGGTTCCATGTGAAACACACCATCACTGTATATGAGAGAGACAGCAACATTCACTGCAGAGTCAAACTAAAGCATCACATGCTGGAGACAATGATTATTACGTCAAGTAAGTACTGCCTCTTTTGTTCTTGCAGTTGTTTTTTTTTTTTTATCTATTTTTAATGCAGTAAAAAACTGAATGATTATCAGCTTAGCCCATTACATTATGTAAAGCTGTAACATTTTATTATGTACCATTCAGAACTGAACACTATATATATATATATATATATATATATAATCATCTTGAAAAATGTGTTTCATGTAAACAATGTGCTGAATTACTGTTCTGTTTTGCAGGTAATATGTTTAATTCTTGGAGGACGCCGGTCATCGTGATTTCAGTTTTTGTTGTGCTCAGTGTCATTGCTGGAATAGTACTGATAGCTGTGTTTGTTCATAAAAACAGAGGTAAAATGCTTGTTTTCTTGTTATTTTATACAGTTTTTAATTTATTTTATAATTTTTTATATAAATAAGGCAGTATGGGGATAATTTTCAAGGCAAGGCAAGTTTATTCATATAACACATTTCTTACACAATGGTAATTCAAAGTGCTTTACATAAAAAAGGACATACATAAAATGCAGTGCAATCATACATATGTAGCACAGTGCTCATTCAGTTAAAGCACAGCTAAACAGAGGTGTTTTAAGTCTAGATTTAACACACATTTGATCTCTTCTGGAAGCTGGTTCCAGCTATGGGTATAGTTTTCCAGTCTCTCTAGAAGAATGTTATGAACGACAGTACAACACAGCACTAAGATCTAGTAGTATCACCACTGATATTTTGCCAGAATCAGAATTTAAGTGAATATAATTTATTATCTTAACGAGCACTGTCTCTGTACTGTGATGCGGTCAGAAACCAGATTGAAAATTGTCCAGGTATCCATTTGAGTTTAAGTAGTTGTTCAGCTGATTACTAACAACCTTTTCAATAATCTTGCCTATAAAAGGAAGATTTGGTATTGGTCTATAGTTACTCAGTATGGTGTTATCAAGATTGTTCTTAACACCTGTAGTTTTTAGGGAGTTTGGAAAAGTCCCTGAAAGAAGTGAGGGATTTACCACTTGTCTTCTTTAACAAGAGATCTGCTTCTAAACAGTTAAACACACTTTAAAACTTAAAAAAAAAAAAAAAAAAAGATGTGAAGATGTGAGTAAAGATACTCATTAACAGTAACAGCAATGTTAGTGACAGAAAGGCTAAACGAAATCCACCAAATAAACAGTCTGTAAGATGTAAGAATTGCCAAACTTAAGTAATAGTGTTATAGTTGTTTGATAACAAATATTTTATTTTTTTTTTATTTTTTTATATATATATTTGTTTCCATTAGGAAAAATATTAGGAGATTGGAACAACAAGAATCTGCTCAGATTAACACCAACAAAGGGAAAAGACTTAAAAATGAACAATATATTCCAGAAACTCCATCTTGAAGGCAGACACCTCAATAAACTGAGAGCTGCAGATGTTCTTCAGTTAACTGCACAT
>NW_026127387.1:0-23872 GCF_022985175.1 Labeo rohita
CAGGCTGAATGGCACAGATTGTATTACGCAGTACGCACTATTTAAATGAACCAGTTTATCTACATTATATTTAGTTGATTGTATTTAATTATCAAAATGAACAGGCTGCAATGTTTGCAATTCTGTATGTGTGAGCGTGATGCGCCGGCAAGATCGAAAACTGAAAACAAACAACAACAACAACAACAAAATAATTTTTTATTATATGGATCATTCAAAACTGCTATGTGTTTACATTTATTTTAATTTATTTTATATCGGTTTCCTTTCCATTAACTTTTGTAGAGTGCGCCACACATAAATTAACCAAATATCTCAGCAGCATATGTGACTTGTTTGTTTTTCTTTCATTTGTTTAATCTAATTAGGCTATTTAAGTCAAATATATTCCATGTATTTATTCGTTTTATATACAGACGATGATAAAAACAGATTTTGTTGTTTTTAGTTAAACCTTTTTGTTGTTGTTTTTGTTTTTTTGCATGTCTGTGCTTGTCCGCCACTTTCTCTTCTCCGCCCCGCAGCTCTCTCAGTTAGTTTAGTGCTAGTGGCACCAGTCCTGGTCTTTCCATGAGTTACTCGTGCTATCTGAGAGTTTGGTGTCGAACATAAATTGCACCTGGCTATGCATTCTTGTCCTTTTCTCTGCTGAACTGAAAATAACGGGAGTGCATCCATCTCACAAATGTAGAGTAGGCCTCCGCATCTCAACCATCGAATTCCAGCAACAGCAAATAGACGAACTAGTTTACACACAGATTTGTTTCTCTGGTGCAGTTTTGTGGTGTTGGTAAATTCACCACGTAATTTTGCTTTAAAATATGTCGTTGTAACTTGCGTTACTCAGATTGTAACGAGTACAATACTACCCAAATTTTATTGGTAATGCGTTATATTTCTGCGCTACAGAAAAAAGTAATATACTGCTGTAATATTATTACTTTTGTAATGCGTTACTCCCAACACTGGGAATGAATGTATACATTATACAAGTTCTAATTATATGACCAGTACCTGTATTTGCATTTCTCTGGCAAGAAAATTATGTGTGTGTGTATATATATGTATATATGTATATATATATATATATATATATATACAGCTTATCTTAAATGTATTATTAAATACATTTATTAAATATTAAATATTTTTAAAAATACTATACAATACATATTTTAAATATATTTACATATTTTCAAAATAAACAGAGCCTCCCATAATGTAGTTTTTGAAATTTCAGCTGCACCATTTGTGCATTTGTGTACAACAAAAACTCAAAAAATCTCTTTGGACAGAAATGTAAGAAATTCATCATCTGATAGTAACAGAGAGTTTAACCTCCACGGTCTAAAACGTAAGTGGTAACTGAGTAAACTGAGCTTATATGAAGAAGGGGCATAGTCCGATATTACAATGCTGTGATATTCAGTTAAATGTTTAATAATAATAATAATAAAAATAATAAAACATTATCATGTGTATTTAGTGATTTGAATTATGAGGACTGTATGTTGGGGATGAGGCCTGAACCCTGAATACACACCACATTAATAGGACATTGGGTTATTGCTCATGATGGAGGTAAACCAGTGGAAACATAATGTAACAGTCATGTGTGTCTGTGTGCCAGTTTGACTGCTGTGGCATCGGTGAACCGGTTCATCGGTCGGTGCGTGACACCTGTCCAGAAGGCACTTCGAAAGTAAGTCACTTCTTGTTTGTCTTAAAGCCTGTTCACACCAAAAACTATAACCATACATATATAACAATAAGTATATTAGCCTTCACACCAAGGGACAATAACTATGATGATAACTATAGTGGAACACACACCAGCTGATAATAAATATATTAGGGTTCGCACAATAACTATAGTAGTATTTACACCAGCAGAAGATAACTATAACAATATTTGTGTTTACATCAGATGACTATAAAGATACAGAGATGGGTAGTCCAGGGGTCTGAAAGTAAATGTTCTGCCACATGTTTATTCCATCCAGCTGATTTCACCAGAGGTGGAACCAAGCCAGTTATTGCAGGCCCAAGCAAGTCCCAAGTCAAATCCCAAGTCCTCAAAGAGTTAAAGTTAATAAGATCATTAAGTGACTAATTAAATGATGATTGTGCATTAGTGATGAACACCTGCTGTTAACAATCAACATCACTGAAGAAAAGAGAAACAAAAAAACTACAAACTGACTTTAGCCACAGCCTTGAATGGAATCAGCTGTTAAAAATAAACAACACAATGCCACCATAACTGTGGTCAAGGTTTGCTTTAGTTTGTCTCTTGAAAGGATCCACTCGCCGACCCAAAAGCGGAGTCCAACAACCTGGTCAAAGGTTTAATGCATGTTCAGTCTTTTCACAGCGCTTCTGCAAAGTTTTGATTTACCAAGATTTAGTTTTGATTTTAATCTAGCTCCGTATTAATCTGACTCCAATTTCAAGTGATCATTAAATTTATACTGTATTTCCAATTGGAAGCTGATCACAAATTTTGATTGTGTATTAATTTAGAAATTTGATTATTCTGGAAATCCCATTCTTTCAATTATTCATTCATTAATGACCTGGTATTGCTTTGAAATTTACTCGGCCAATTAGCAGTGATGGGCAAGCTAACAGTTACTCTTCATTAAATGAAGCTTAACTTAAACAAATAAAACAGGGAAAACACAAAATTTGTAAATAAAATCATTTTATACATATAATTGAATAACAGTCTATATATGAATGGGTGTTCGTCAACTGATTGCATGCCATCAGAGTTTACAGTGTTGACAGCTTTGTAAAAAATAGCCTAATGGAAGTGCTGTAGTTTTGCTGTATATAGCTACTGAAATACGACAGACCGCACAAAAACAGCACTTTAAATTACTGCCGTTTTTGAACGAAGATAGTGATTGATTTCATGAATACAGGAGCCTGTTTTTTTAATTGTCAGAATCTATAGTACATAACAAATACAAAAATAAAAACAAATCACAAACATTTGCAGTCAAGACTGTGAATAAAAGACAAGTGCGGAATGTAAGCCAGATTTGGCCCAGACCCTGTTACTGTCTGGGAAGCAAAGCTAAATTCTATTGTAAATTTGTTAACTGACAGTAAGAATATTTAACTGAATCAAGCGGCTATTTTCGTTTGCTGAAGGTTTTTAAAAAAAAAAACACATTAACATAAATTGTACGTCTTTGAGAGGAAAAATTAAACTGACAGGTCACAGCGGCTATAGGCCTATAAGTCACATTTTATTATATTCTAAAATAAACAGGCCTACAGCGTAATGTTATAATGTTTTGACATTATTTCCCTCACTCCACAACAAATCCTTGAACTTTAACCTTATTCAGAACAGAACAATGATGAAATAAATAAATAAATTTGCCTAAACAATCCAAAACAAATTTAATGCAAAACTGAAAGTAAAGTTGGGCTTATGTAGACTACCTCTCTCGCCACAATACAAATGTTTCCATATCTGCAATGTATTTGAAGCGAAATTATTATGCATTGGGTAAGCTTTGTACTTCATGCACATCGACGGAAAATATCATGATGAGCAAAAATGTGCCACGGGACCGGTGTTCACGCTGAACTGCACGTAACACACACTATTTAAATTGACTAGTGTAACTTTTGAGTGACTGTGTTTTATTTTTCAAACGAACAGGCTGCAGTGATAGTGCGCGATCAAACAGCTGAATAGCACATTCCGTTATTTTGGTCATAGTAAAGGCATAATTCGATACTGCGAAGTCCAAAGCAGTTTGAAGTGTCAAGAATATTAGCAAAGATTATTATAATTCGTTTAGACTAGAACACTATGCTATGGAACCACGCTGAGATGCTTCAAACTGCGCGCCGCACTTCATTCACGAGAGAGGCGGGATGAATAATACCGTTTGACTGACAGTTTAATGAGCCAATGGCGTCACAAGGTTTAGTGGCGGTGACGTCACTTACTGACCCAGGATCAGTGATCCGTAGCAGTTATATTTCCGATTTGAGCTTAAAGTATAGAAAAATAGATTTTTTTAATAGATTAAAAAAAGAGAAATAAGAGCTTAGCTACTATTTGACTCAGAAAACAGCAACACTACCACCACGCTACTGAGAAATGTAGTTAAGCTAGTAGCATCACTAGTTGTAGCGACACTACTGCCCAACACTGCCAATTAGTGAACCCACGACGCAAGCTCGCCAGTTCTGGACTTACTCAGAGGATGAGGAGTGATTATAAGGCATCTTAAGTGGACCGCACCCTGCAAGCCCATACTATAGAGTGCCTCTTTCCTAAAATAACGAGAACTACAACGTGTTAAGCCAGTGACAGTCAGAAATCGGAAGCCCTAATGGTGTTCCCCATGGTTCATCCATTGGTACCTCGGTATGACCTGCCCTGGATGCAGAATTACGGAAAATACCAAATTGCAATTTAATCTACTGGAAATAATGAATTAGAGAAATTCCAGAACAACTCAAAATTAACATTTATTTTTGTCAGGTAAAAAATGTATCATGCCAATTACACAATTAAACAATGAGAATCCAATTCAATTTCAATTTAGATAAATACATAACCTCAATCGCTCAAAGATGTATCTAAGAGTGGGAGATGCATAGTTAGAGAGAGACACACTGCCGCATGAGAGAGCTGGAGGTTTAGCTCCATAAACTCTCATACAGTGTGGGGGTTGGAGGTTCTAAGCCCCTAAGGAGAAAACACATGCCTTAGCAGCAAACCCAATTCTATAAAAGTTTTCAATCTTTCTTACAGTATATGTAACTGCTGTGAAATTGAGACCATTTTACCATAAATGTATATTTTTATCATTATAGCTATCATCCATGGTGTGAAGGGGCCTTAAAAAAACATTTCTGAATGTGTAATGTTTGAAGGGCGAAGCAGATGCTCATCTGTGTGTGTGTGTGTGTTTGTGTGTTAGCGCTGCCCCGATGCGATCAGGGACATGTTCAAGTCAAAAGCGCCTCTGGTGTTGGGTGGGTTCCTAGGGATGGCAGGAATCATGGTGAGTCAATCTGAACACATATTGAAGTTTAAATTAGTTCAGATCCACACACACAGGAAATGTGTCCAGTGCTGCACAAATGCTGATAGTCTGTCTTTGTGTATTTGTCTAAATATGTTCCTGCTCTTCCTCAGATGTTGGCACTGGTGTGCAGTGTCTTCCTCAGCAGACTTCCTAAGCAGACTCATGGATTCTCTCCTGAATTTGTAGCCTATTGGGAAAGGGTACATAGGGATTGTATTCAAGATTTGTGTCTTACATTAGTGAAAAGTTAGTAGTTAACACCTATGCAGGTAATGCACGGTTACCATGGACACAAACTAGTGCTGGGCAGTTTGACCAAAAATCTGAATGACTTTTTTTTTTGTTTTGTTTTGTTTTGTTTTTGGATTCTGATGGTTTCACAGTTTATCATGGGTTGTCCCAGGGTGGGCCTTAATAAAAGTCAAAATGCATGAAACAACTATAGAACCACTTTGATCTCTGTCCAAAGAAAGATGCTAAATGTAACATGTGCAGTTTTTAATGTGAATTAGATCATTTTATATAATTTTACAATTTAAAGCAAAGTATGGTCTGGTTTTAGCTTTGTGAAATTATGCTACGTAAAACATATCTGCATGAAACAAAAACAGCAGAAGGACTGAATGAAAATGCCAGCAGGTGGCGCTTGTTGAGCAGCAGCAATACAGAGGCCAAGGGGGCAGCATTTAAACCACATAAAATGAAAAGGGCCACAAATTATAATTTGCTTTTTAAGACTTTAAGGCAATATTTTTTGCAACAAAATGTTGCAAATTTGAGAGCTCATATACAGGTTACAGATTACATTGAGCTGTCACCTTCAAACCCAACACCTCTTGGACTACATTCAGTCATGTGTCTCTACAAACTGTCAAGGAGGTGATCACAAAATGAAAGCTCTCACTGATCCCTCTGTTTTAAAAACTTATCGGCCAATTTTGGCTTTACCATTTATTTTGAAAGTAATGGCTTTAGTCTTTTTAAACTAATAATCACATCTTTGAAAAATTTCAATCTGGGTTCAAATATGAGATTTGTGGTAAAAACTGGAAGTTTTCTTTCGACCCCAGGCCATTTAACCTGCAGAGTTCCACTGGGTTCTATCTTGTTTGCGGCTCTCTTCTCTCTATCTTCTTCCTCTGGGCTCTAGCATTAGAAAACACAACGTCTCCTTTCACTGTTACGCCGATGATCTACAAAATGACAAAGAATACAAATTTTACTTTTGATACTCTTACTGTTTGTCTTGCTGATGTCAAAAAAATTTCTGTTCTTGAACTCTGATAAAACCGAAGTTGTTATTTTTAGTCTCCCTGAACACAGGGCACGTATTCAACTCAATTTCGGGGCCTTAAATTCCTTCATCTCTCCCTGTGTCCTGAATCTGGGGGTGGTGTTTAACGACTCCTTAAAATTTGATAATCAAATTAGTGCTGCAGTAGGTAGCTTCTTTTATCTCCGTTCCCTTTCTAAAATCAAGTCAGTTCTCTCAAAAAGCTCTCTAGAGGTGGCTATCCATGCCTTTATTATGTCTCGACTGCACTATTGCAACTCTCTCTACTTTGGTATGGTATATCTAAGTCACAAATCTCTCGGTTAGAAGTGATTCAAAATGCAGCAGCGCGATTCCTGAAGGGGAGTAAAAAGTTTGATCATGCCACTCCCCTTGCGATCATTGCATTGGCTGCCAGTTCATTATCGAATTGAGTTTAAAATCCTACTACTTTAGGTGCGTTCACGCCATATTGGAATTCCCGTAATTTACGAGATTCCAACTTGTAAAAGCGTTCACATAGGCTCAGTTTAGATGTTGACAGTAGGTGAGTTCGACTTAACACAGCGCTGCGCAGATCGATCAAATTCTGACTTGAAGCAGTGCATGCCAGTTAGAAATTGTGTCTGACTTGAGACGGTGCCAACGGCACGTGACTGTCACGAGTGGCATCAAAATACCGCGATAGTGATTCGAGACCAGCCGGCTAACTCAGCCGCTGCAGTTTATTCAGCGCGACTGCAGGAGCTTTGATGATGACACAGCTGTTTCAGGATTGGTCAGATTGGCAGCATGACAGCAATCATGTGTGTTTCGTGTTTATTCTAACCATTTTTATTCCAATAATGGCCACAAATTTAGAACAGTAAATGTGTTTTTAGAACAGTAAAAGCTTGTACTGTAGTCGCAATGTTATTTTAACTCACGTTTATCATAAAACATGGATGAAAGCATATAAACCCCCACTTTATTAGTATTTAAAGAGTATATGATTATGTTGAACTTTATTCTTAAACAGATGGCGCTGTATTTAGCAGTATATAAAAAGTGCTTCTGTTGCTCATGAAAATGTTTCTGAAACATCTTTGTATTTGACAAGTATTGCATTTTATTCACTTCATCTGTGATAGAGAATGCAAACACTGCGTCACTTCTGAGAGCAGAAAGTGTCCGACTTGACGTACATTTTCAACTCCGCCCCTGACTGCAACTGGCTGATCTCATTGACCGCTGTCTGTATCCATGGTTCAAGTCGAACAAAACCTAGTGTTGCCATAGTAAAAGCATAAGTCCAAGTCCGAGGACGTGAACAGCTCCAAGTAGGAAGTCACGTGTTGTCATCTCAAAATTACGATAATTACGATATGAAAAACCAGGGGGTCTAGAGCCTTTGAAGTGACTGGTCCCACCCTCTGGAACAACTTACCAGTTCACATTAGAATATCTTCCACTTTATCCGAGTTCAGGTCATATCTTAAAATGCATCTTTTCTCTCTAGCTTTTATCATATAGTAATGTGTGGTTTTGAATGGTTTTATTCTATTTTACTGTTTTTCCTTTTGTTGTATTGGTTTGATTAGTTTTCATTTGTTTACTGACTTTTTATTTTGGTTTATGTTATTGTTTGTTGTGCAGCACTTTGGCTTTGTTGACTTTGTTCCGAGTTAAAATGTGCTCTAAGAATAAAACTGAACTTGAACTTTAATATTTGCGGTTTTATTGTTTTAGAAATGCAGTTCAATTTGATACTGTGGGCAAACAGTGAACAAAAAACAGTTATTATCGAAGTCTTGCTTGTCCTATTTAAAACAATACTGAACATAAAAATAAACAATGTACAAATCTGGAACAGAAAAAGTGGATTAAGGGTTTGTTTTGCTGTATCAATGCAAAAAACAGCATTAATACTATAACAGAGGATTAAACAAACACAGCTCACAATATTTAAGTGAACATGGCTCACAATTTTATTTAGAAGTATTATTTTTTTCTATCTATTCCCAAAATAGGTCTGAGTGTGCATTATAGTGCGCTAAACACATGTAATGTCTGTTTCTTTCATACTGGATGCAAGAGGGAGCCCTTGCAGCAAAAACTCCAAATATGCCTCACAGAAGTAATAAGACACAGATATAATATACATATCTATGGTAATAGAACTGATGATGCTCCATGTAATCCCTAATATGGGCAAAGGATATGGACAAAGACCTCCAGACATCGCTGATCTGATCAAACATGTATATATGTAAACAATATATGGCTTATGTGTGCTCTTCAAGCAATCTCTTGTTTTTTCATATTTATAATCCAAAGCTAATCAACGTAGCATTTATTTACAGTATAGAATATATTTTCTGCCTCATTCTGTAATGGGAAGCCACATCAGATCACAAGTTATTTAAAACACTCAACTGATGTACAGTCATATTATTAAATGTTCTATTTTTTTTTTTTTTTTTTTTTTTTTTTTTGCAAATGCACGTCATAAGTGACTAGACTCACAGCACTTGTACATACTCGCATATACATATAAACTTGATCCAGGCATATACACCTAAAAACACTCGCACATACATATAAACTCGTTGCGCGCATATACACCCATAAAACACTCACGCAAACATACAAAATACATTTCAGGTAAGACGCATGCTTGAGTTGTGTATATACATATATGCAAGTGATTTCATATGTGGATGTGCGTGAACTTTTCAGTGCAAACGGAAGGCATTTCAGTGTAAACGGAAGGCATCTCAGTGTAAACGGAAGGCATTTCAGTGTAAACGGAAGGCATTTCAGTGTAAAAGGAAGCAGCGGCACTTCCGGCGGAATCTCCAGATGCCGGGGCATTTTAAAACGCTTAATATGACTTAATACATTCAAATAGTGTTTTAAAAAGACCTTTAATATAGCATACGATGTACCGGGGCGAATTTCCACTGGGCACTTTTCAAAATCCAGTTCAGCACCGCCGAGAGTTCGCGCGATGGTTCAAACAAAACCGAAAGTAAAACGCGCACGCGCCTTCAAAAGCAATTTTAATACCCCGCGTTTAGAGCGCCACTCCCCAATGCGTGCAAATTAGGCTACAGAACATATTTATTCTGTATTTCATAAATAAATAAATAAATAAATAAAAAAAATCACACTGCTCAAGGTTAAAAAAAGAAAGTTATGTTGAAATGAAAACTCTTGTTCATTACATTTTACTTCATAATTGCAACCACATGTGTTGTATTCATTGTTGCAAAACTTGTTCTGTATATAGTTCGTTTGTTATCATGATCAAAACCACTGATCTGAAGCTCAATGCTGATGCTGTCATGTAAATAGTTTTCTAATCAGCAATAAATATAACAATTTCTGATCAACCCATATCAATTGCATGCTTAAAATAACATACCGGTTAAAGCCCCGCCCATTTCAAGACAACATGGCCCACTTCCAGGTTAAATCCCACCCACTTCCGGGTTAGGCCCCGCCCACTCCGAGTACAGATACAGATACAGATAATTCATATGGTTAACAGATACAGATACAGATACAGATAATGCTGTACTCGCTCATCCCTACTTCAGCCCTACTTGATGTATATGTTTAGCACCTTTAAATATATCCTAATGTCATCTTTATATTGTTTATTTCAAATTTAAACAATTTATTAGGCATTTAATATAAATGACATAAACTGGTACATTAGGAGATCTATATGGTGCATTGTTATACTCAGGATTGCTAAAAAAAAAGTTTGAATTATTAGAAGTGATAGTTGAAATAATAGTAGTAGTGCTTTTGGTAAGTTTTAGTCAATACCCTTTAGTGCATGTTGAGTTCTGCACAGACGAATCCTCGCATTACAACAACAACAAAAAAATACTGTAAAAAATTGCATTTAAATTACACAAAAAAAAAACAAAGTCATACTGCCAAATAATTATGTTACTTTTAAGCACAAATTATTAAAATAAAAAAATAATCTTATGCATGACGCAAGCCACAATTTGACATTTAGGATATTCTGAGACGTAATCCTCTTTATTCTTTTTATCATCATTCTTTTGTTTTTATTCAGGGGTTATTCTAGTTTACTCATCCACATCACTTTGATCCCAGTATACATTTACTGACCTAGTGGAAATTTGTCATCGGAAGAGACAGGGTGGGTTATGAACGTGCAATATGAGTGACATATGAGCAGAAAATCATCTCAATCTGAGTCAGATCACGCAAATTAAAGGCAGATGTGTGTAAGCCATAATGGAGTCTTTAATCTTTCTATTAATACAGTTTATCCAGGTCTAGTAAGAGTGTGGATTTTAAACATGCTGTGCACACATAAGCTGTGTCCCAATTGGAGGCTGCATCCGTGCCTTCGAAATGCACAAAGGTCAATCTGAGGGCTGGGGTTGACAGGAAAAATATTGCTAGCAAGTAAGAGTAAGACAATTCTCCTCATTTGCAAGTCACTTTGGATAAAAGCATCTGCTTAATGATTAAATGTAAATGTAAATGTAAATGTAAAATTCAACCTGTGGACAATATAAACAACTCACAGCAACCGTGTAAAAGTAGCCCACTTCTAGACTTAGCAACACTGAACCAAGCACCGATAAAGGGGTCATGAAAATCTATAATTATTTTAATGTTCCTTGGTTTAATTATGTTTTGTTTTGTTTTGTTTTGTTTTTCTTTTTGCACAAAAAAAGTAGGAAAAATGTTTTCAACCCTCATTCTGAACCTCTTTCAGAAACAAGCTGTTTTAAGAAGCCCATAAATAAACGTAAATTACTCCATCAGTTTTAATCGCACAGTAACAGCAATACATCAATCGAATCTGTAAAGGCTCTACTTTTATTTGTACACACACATAATAACAACAAAATGGAGAGCTTTTGACAAATAAAGAAAATAAACAGGGTGCGCTGCCTGACGCCTCGGTCTCCATGATTTTTATTTAGAACTCGTCACTAAAACTAACTGAAACTCAGCAAATACTGGACACAAAGACATGACAGATATATTTATAGAAAGCTTGATATGTCTACTGTTAAAATGAAGCAAGTCTTATCAAAAACAAATATTCTGTGATAAAGTAATCGATATGAAACCAACGCGATGTACAGCTTTGCCCTCAGAGCTCAAGTTCATCTGGAAAAAGAAACACTGAGAGGAAGGAGACAGAATTTACCTCAGACGCTGCGGCTTCATCATTTAGATAAGTAAGTCTATTTTTAATAACCTACTTGCATCAGTTGCCACATAATATGTTCCCGTTTTACTAGTTAGTCTTTTTCTAAACTATAATTCCTGAATAAATGTATAATCAAATGAAACATTATGAAGTTTCATTCACTGCATCTAAATGCCTTGCGATGCCAGGATGTTTTTTATCAGTGATGCAATTTATTATCAGCTTTGCATCTTCTGGTAATTGCTATAACATGTGTTTCAATTTTTATCTCTATTCAGAATCTTATAGAGTAAGGGTGCATTCACTGTTTTATTGATGCTACTTTAATTTGATTTTTTTTTTTACTGTGTGATAAAATGTGTGTGCTATGTGGTAATTGTGTTCTTTTTTTCTATAAGTTAGTACAAGTATCAGTGACTATCACAATAATGGCAATAATGTAGTTTAAACAGCATGTAAACAGCATGCTTACTTTTTCAGACAGTGCAAACGAACCTGTTGCAAAGAGTTCCAAAGCAAATGGGCTGATGTTGGCACGTTCCATCGGCTCGGAGATTACATTATACACTTTGGAAATGCTAGATATGTGATGTTCATTTATATACTTTAACATTACATACACTACCAGTAAAAAGTTTTTGAACAGTAAGATTTTTAATGTTTTAAGCCTGCATTTGATCCAAAGTACAGCAAAAGCAGTAATATTGTGAAATATTTTCACTATTTAAAATAACAGCTTTCTATTTTATACAATTTTCAATTTCAATGTGTTAATCCTCATTCCCCGATGAACAGATGTTGAGTGTTACAAAGCTAGGGGTCACTCTTAGGAGTCCAAATATCTAAGTATTTAGACAATATTTAAGAAAAGGCCAATGAAATTGGATGTGCAGAATTTGCATAGCTGGCCATGGCCTGGAAATCTGGGTATAAATAGGCCAGCGTGGCATCTGCTTACATCTTCTTTTCTGAGCAGTCGAAAGCATCTCAACCCACTCAGATGTCCTGTTTTGCTAAGCTGCCAAGTGGTTTGTGTTTGTAGCTTTCTGGAGCTTGTTTCTCTTTTGAAATCTCTATCTTACTATTACTCTCTATTGTTTAAAGTAACAAAAACAGCTTTACTCCCAACAGACTTGTGAAATTAACCGTCACACTAATCTGACTGCTCTGATCGCTCACTTTACTCATTACTACGAGTGCAGTGCATTAGCATTCTGTTAGCTATTTAGCTTGCCACTGTCGGCTTACATTTACATTCACGTTCTCTATTCGTGCCTATTACCGTTTTCCTTTTTCTCTCGCTGACTGTTTGCTTTTATTCCACAACCACGTTCTGCAACACGTTAGCATTCCGTTAGCTGATTAGGTTGCGAATCGCGATTCCTTTTACGTCCTATTCACTCCGTTGCTCCTCCTCCCATCCAACAGTGGTAAGTTGGAACCATTCTACAATAACGGTGAGTAATGGCTTCTTCTCTTGCTATTGTTGTCTGCACCACATGCCACATGTATAGCTTATCTATCTCTGTCGGGAGACACACATCCAAACTTTAATGGAGGATAGTAAGAATGGTAATTGCTTCCGGCTTTGCTACTGTTTGCTACTGTTCGGACGCTTTTGCTTACTGCTCCGCGCTTTCCTCCCTGTTTATATACTTTTCTCAGACTTTTCTAAGATTTTAACCTCAGCAGATCAGCACAGTGCTCAAACAACACATTTTTGGCACAAACACTAAATTAAAAACTTTTCGTAACTGGAATAATACTAGGAAAAAGGAGACTCTTTGCCTCCCACTGCCAGCGGTTTACATTCCGGAGACGGGAAAACACAGCTGTCTACTTTCAACAGACGAGAAAGAAAATGCCTCTTCAGCCTCTTCTGGAATCTACTTGCTGCACAAACTGCCACAGACTTCTACAAAGGATTGTGGTTCTTGAAACAAAGTTACTTGCTGGACTTCCAAAACAGGCGGAACACTCAGCAGATCATCGCCACGGACCCCCTCAGCAAACGAGTCCCGTCAACCTACTGAATCTCAACAGTTTATAAGTGTAGAGGAACAAGCCGAAACTGATCAACACACTAATCGATGGCACAAACAGGGAGCGAGAACCAAAGGCACTCGAGACATCAGATTGTCACGAGTGTCTCGTATTGCTGCGGTAGCATCCTCTACCCCAGAAATGGCTATGACAAGCCTTGCAAAAACTGGTATTTTACCACCTTAATAAATTAAATCAGCTTGAGAACAGATTTAAAGCACAAATGTATGTGGGTGAAGAATCCCCAAATGTGATTAAACATGGATCGTATGAGCCAGCAGCTAACATCGCTACTAACAGGCGCTCAAGGTCGAAACAGACAGCGGTATTCAGCTCAGAGCGCAGCCGAGCCCATGACTCTGATAGTGGGTGACTCCATTATCAGAAATATCAGTAGCAGTACTACAACTACATGCTGCTTTCCTCAAGCAACCGTCTCTGATGTGAACAGGGAACTTCAGAACATCCTAATGAAGCACAAGACTGCAATCAAATCATCATCCATGTGGGGAAGAATGATATTCGGAAAGAGCAGTCAGAACTCCTAAAGAAGGACTTCAGTGAACTCATCGAAACACTTCGAAGACTTGAAGTTCAGCCGTTCAGCAGTGGACCACTCCCAAGAAGGGGAACTAACATGTTTTCACGGTTGCTCGGGCTGAATACATGGCTGCAAAGAACCTGCAGTCTAAAAGGAGTCAACTTCATTGACAACTTCAATCTTTTCTGGGGCCATAGACAACTGTTTAAACTGGATGGCCTCCACCCAAACAAACTAGGTGCAAGAGTGCTAAAGGACAACATCTATTTTTCACTGTCTTTCAGTAGAGTGCCAGTCCACCCAACATGAATGGCACTCACACACCTGGACAAAGTATGAGTAACCACAGGACTTCAAATCTGCTTCAGAGTCGTAATGTGGTCGACGCATCCCACAAGGACACTGACAACGCCACACAGCCACAACAAGCACTGCTCATGGACACCATCCCGGCTGAGCCCTGCCCACAGCGCTCATCACAGACAGACTGTGACGTACTACAACAGCTCCAAGACTCAGCGCCGAAGGACGACTTTCTGCTAAACAGCCAGGAAAGCCAGGACAACATTTTTCAGCCACCGGAAACACCAGAGCCAGAGCCCTGCTCACCAGACACCTTATCCCTCTCTCCAGCATCTCCACTTCTGTGCTTCTCACAGAAAATGGAGGAACTGGTAAATGCTGGAACCAGACTCTCCCACTCTTTTGCTGCAAGCCCCCAAATATCAACTAAAAAAACGGCGGGCACCACAACCACCAAAGCCTGTGGGCCCAGCTCGCCCTCCTTCGAAAGCTCTCCGGCCGCTGCCACAATGCCAGGGCCCAAACCCTCCTCCATCTGCTGTAGGTGAACCAAAACAACTGATAACAACTCTCAGTGATATGTGTCGGGTCCCCGCTACGATAGCAGCAACACTCAGGAATGTTTACATAACAAGCGGGAACCCAGTGTGCCTGTAGCTTTCTCTATCTCTGTTTTATCACGTGATAGAAAGTGTAAGGCCTTCTCAAGCCGTACAGCTGACCCATCTAATCTGCGGCCTATTAGGTATCAAACTAAGACTGCTCTAGAGACAAAAAGTAATGGGATCAAGTTAGCATTTTTAAACATTCGCTCACTAAAAAATAAATCATTTCTGATCAATGACTTAATAACCACATACAACCTGGATTTTATGTTTCTAAATGCTGCAGTGCAACAGTCCTCAATGAAACAGCCCCTCCTAACTTTACTTTCATGAGTGTCTGCAGAGCTGTTAGGAGAGGTGGAGGTGTAGCTGCTTTATTTAAGGATGTCTATCAATGTAAGCAAGTGTCATTTGGTCAGTACTTGTCTTTTGAATATCTAGGGATTGTACTGAAAGGTGCTCCACTGTTACGAATCTGGTCGATGTTCTGCGGACCACTCACCACCAGATGTCACTTTCACCTTATCCTCGCACACGGACTGTTGCACTACACCCCGGACTACATTCCCCGCACAGATTAGGTCAGTACCTGTGACCAATCAGTGGTGCTATAAAAGCCCCGGTCTCTCCCCTTGCAAGGCACAGAATATTGTTGTTGTTGTTATTATTATTGTTAGCGTTCCCTAGTTTCCGAGTTCCCTGTGTTTAGTTCCCTCGCCTGGCCATCTCGTCTCGACGGTCTCGCCGCCTGCCTACTGGACTCTTGCTCGTTTTCGTGGATTATTCTCTACGTCTTGCCTGTGATATTCCCTTTTCGCTACTGTTTGACCCTGCCTGTACGACCATGTTTTTGTCTCATCCTATTAATAAAAGCTCGCAGATGGATCCGCTCGCCTCTCGTCTTTCACTCTCCGTTACAGTGACTGTGTGAAATGTTTGTGTAGAAATCTGTTCATGCAGTTTTGTACCTTAACTATGTATACATTTATGCAAATGATAAATTATTTTACATTAGAAATCAATACATTTTACTGCACAAAATAGGCACAGGTGTATCACCTAAAATCCAAGTTCACTGCAGAAGTGACACAGTGCATCTTAAAATTTGTTTATCAGTTTGAAGCGCCCAAATGGATACAGATCAAGGCAAAGAGTTTGTCAGCACTATAAGCATTTGTATTCCTATTACACAAACACATTAAATATAATGCATATTTTTTATTGTGTAAATAACAAAAATAAAAATAAAACATGGTGTTTGACGTAACTGTTAGATAAAGCTTTGAATTAAGAGGAGTGGTAATTCTCTGTATTTACCTTTAAATTCTGAATGTTGTTAGAGTCCTTGCAAAACTGGTGGAGGACAAGCCAAATACCTGGAACCAATATTTGGATGCGGCTATGTTTGGGCTGCACACAAAGCAGCAGCTTACAACAAAGTTCTCACCCTTTTTCTTATGTTTGGGAGAGAAACCAGATATCCATCTGAGGTCCCAGAACATTATCAGGTGGGGAAAAAAATTGTCTTGTAATTGTATGTCCTTTGAAAATGAGGCCATTGACATTAAACGCCATGAACAAATTATGGAGCTGGTAGAGGACAATGTTGAAAAAACACATATGACAGAACAAGAAGGCAGCTGTCCTAAAGACAACTCCAAAGCCTTCCAGTGGAAGACATGGTGTGGAGGAAAAATATCCACAGTGAACAGCAGAAAGGGGGAAACTTGACCCAGATTATTTTGATCCTTTTATGGTCACCAAAATAGAAGGTAAAAATTTTGATATTGTCACTCTGTTGGACAGTCCTTACACAAGTTAAATTTCAACCAACTCAAACACCACCATGAGGACATGCCAAGGACACCTCACAAACTGAGGTAGCAACTACTTTCTCCCTCTCAGCCACCTGATGTAGCCCCCTCTTCTTCTCTACCTCAAGACTTCTCTCGTCTTCCATCTCAGGATGTCTGTCCTCCTCTACTTTAGAACATCTATTGTCCACCTTCAGTTGAAGACCTCTATCCTCTTTCTCCTCCTCCAGCAGGGCAATCATTATCTTATGTGATGTCCTTTCTCAAAAAGTGTATGTGAGATTGTGATTAGAGTTAGGAGTATATCACATTTATTTTAATTTCTAGTTTCTTTTTTGATCACTCAAAGGCATACAAGATGCATTGTAAAAGCAAAAATGTGCATGTTCTGCGTTCATGAATTGGTCCCTATAAACTATTTTACTGGGACATTGTTAGGACAGCTCCCAGTCAAGAAGTTGAGAGTGAAAAAAGATAGATCCAACATGCTAACATTCTGCTCTGCTGCTTGACTTTCCTGCAGTAAGAACCTTTCCTACTCTTTTATTTTTCATTCATGACAAGATTTTCAAAAAGATTGAAACTAAAAGACGATGCTGTGCCCCCTATATTGTTATCTGCCACTGTTTTTCTGCAGCAGATAATCTTGGTATTTTCTTGATTTTTAAATTGTTTGTAAACAATACTGTAACTCTTTTACACAGTTGTTGAACAGGGGCCTGTGCCATGAAGCTGGATTAGCTGGCTACGCAGGTAAATCTCAGTTTAGTTTGCACAAATCCTGGGTTTTAGGTACCATGAAAGTGCCTTGGCTTTTAGTGGCATTCATTGCTTTACTAACTTACACTGCACAGCTAACCTGCTCCAGGGCAGGTTATGTTCTGGGTTTGAGATCTAAAACCGACATCAGACCAATCAGATGTGAGCAAAGTGACACATGTCTGACACAAAAAAAGTGACTCCCCAGTTTTTTGTGCTCCAAATTAAAGGTCACTAGTAAAAAAAAAAAAAAAAAAATTTTCATTGTAAATCTGTTTACATTTATCACATTTTTCAATCTCTTAACCTTTAACAAAAACTTTACACTTTAACCTTCAACCAAGGCTTGTGATTGTCTCTTCGCCAGTGATGTCACACATTCATGTGCACATGCTCCACAAACTCAGGATCAAAGCCTAAATTGACAAAGAAAGTTGATTATCAACATCATGGTACCAATGAAGTTGGTTTGTTTTTGTCAACTCAAAACTAATTCTGTAACTTTGAATTTGTTCAACTACCATCATGGTACAGGCCCCAGAACTAAACACCAAACTGACATTAACAGAGGGCTATTTGGCCATGTCCACACTAATACATTTTTGTTTGAAAACGCATCTTTTCTCTCCGTTTTGGCCTTCCGTCCACACTGAGACGGCGTTTTTGGTCAAGGGAAACTGAGCTTTTTGAAAACGCTCTCCAAAGTGGATAAATTTGAAAACGCCGTTTTCACGTTGTAGTGTGGACTGTGAAAATAGAGGCTTTTGAAAACTACGATGCATGTTTAGTCATGTGACACATATTGTGCCAATAGATATCTGTTTTTACCGGTAATTGTGGCTGTTACATGCTATTCACTTTTACACTGCTGCTAAAGATATATTTCTACACTCTTCATATTACAGTCCTAAAAAGATGACAGAAACTGTACTCAGTTGCTCTCCTGACTCCTGCAGTTAAAAGTGAGGGCAGCTGCTTTTTAAATCAAACATGAGAGCGCCCGATATGGACGCATTAGTGAATGATAAGATATATTTCCGTAAATAAAATTATCCTGCCAAGAATTGTGTGAAAACGTATGATGTCTGTTCCGTCTGTATCATCTAAGTGAGTTTTTACGCATGCACAGTATTGCGAATTTAACGTTTTCCTACGTTTCAGTGTGGATAAAAAACTTTTGGAAAACGCTTGAAAATGCTAGTGTGGACGGAGACGTTTTAAAATGAAAACTCAGTTTTCAAATGTATCCAGATTAATGTAGACATAGCCTTATACCAAACAAAGCAGGTCACATGACACAAACCAACCAATGGAAACAAGGCACATGACTAAAGCAACCAATGAGCAAACAGAACCGAGAACTAAATGACAAGACGTTAGGTGTGTTTGACTTAACGCAGCGCTGCGCAGCTCGATCAAATTCTGACTTGAAGCAGTCCATGCCGGTTAGAAATTTTGTCCGACTTGAGGCGGCGCCCACGCCTTGTGACTGTCACGTGTGGCATCAAAGTACCGCAATAGCGATTCGAGAGCAGCGACTGACTCAGCCGGTGCAGTTTCTTCAGAGCGGCTGCTGATGACCACATGACTGTTTCACGATTGGCCAGATTCACCGCATGACAACAATCACGTGTGTTTTGGGTTAGGGACTGTAGTCGCAATGTTATACTGAGTCAACACTGATAAAAGCATAAATAACCCCACTTTATTAGTATTTAAATAATATATATTTGTGTTGATCATTATTCTTGTTCAGATGGTGCTGTATTAAGCAGTATATGAAACGTGTTTCTGTTGCTCATAAAAACGCTTTTGGAAAGTCTGTGTATTTGATAAATATTGCATTTAATTCACTTCTTCTGTGATGGAGCATGCAAACACCGCGAGAGCTTCACTGACGAGAGTAAAACGTGTCCGTCTTGACGCCTCCGTTTTCAACTCCGCCCCCGACTGCTCTTGGCTACTCTCGTTAATCACCGTCTGTAGCCGTAGATGAAGTTGAACACACCTAATGAAACAATGAAAACATGACACATGACAACTAAGGAACCAATGGCAGGAGAACAAGAGGACAAGAGAAGCAAGACACCAACAGCATGAATCAAACTACAAAATAAAAGACAAGAAAACAAGAACATGAACCCAAACCCCAAGTTAAATCTCTGTTGCAATACTGAATCATTTTGTTCTTGTTTATCTCTGTAAAGCTGCTTTAAAACAATCTATATTGTATAAAGTGCTATATAAATAAAGGTGAACTGTTGGAATATAATACATCTATGTTTGCTGCTGTCCACCATGTTACCTTTACTGGGAAACACAGTTGACAGGTAACTTAGTTTTGGGCCTATAACTCAACATAGAAGCCTGGAACTACTTAGCATATGGTATGTGTAGAAATATATTTTCATAAGACATAAGTTTTATTTAAATTGTCTTGTGTAACACTGTTAAAAGTCAATTAATCCACTCGTGACACAGGTTTACTAGTTTAACTAATATTAGAGGAAGAAAGAGAACATCACTTCTAGTGTTTCATCCATGTGCTTCTAGAGGAAATATCATTATACTGTGCAAATTATGTGAGAATTGGACAAATCATTCCTTTTTGAGGAGAGTTTTCTAGTGGGTAACTTAGTTGATGATGGTTTTTCAGACACAAATAAAACAAGTTATATCACAATAAACACATATTATTTTTGAAGAGCACACCCAAATGTCTTAATAACAAAGTCTAATGGAAGGCAAAATTATGAAATGAATTATATTTGAGGTCATTTTCATGCTTAAATGAAGAGTAGAATGAGCCACCTTACAAAATCAGACAGCTGAATACTAGGGTTGCATGTGGTATGAGCATCATTTTTGAACAAAAGATATGCCTTTTTCAACATATAGTTGTGCGACCAGGAAAAATATAATTGTATACTAGAAAATTAAGCACTGATGAAAAAAGATTAAAAATATACTTCACAGACATGAGATGTACCCACAATTACAGAATGACCTAAAAATGAATCTTGCAGCATTCTGGATTCATTCAGTTCAGATGGCTGTAACCACAGCTTATTTTGAACATCCTTGAATTGCTGATGGTTTACAACTGAAACAATAAAAAAATGAGTACACACTCTTTAGCAGCTCAAAAAGATCCCTGGCCACAGGTATAGCCTGACATGCTTTGTTTTTAAATCTGGCTTGTACACCACCTACAGCCCCACTCGTAACTGCAGCACCATCATATGATTGTGCTACACACTTAAGCTCATCAATGCCATGATGCATTAGCTGCTCTTCTGTAGCAGCAGTGATGGATTCTGCATCGGACTCTTTTAGTGTTGTTGATGCAAGTGTGACCGCTCTTCATCAAGCTCTGTGTGTGGATGAATGGAATCAGACAACGGGAAATACACATTTTAATTCTGCATGAATAGAAGAACATAAATCAAAACAAGCTTGAATCTGTGGCCTTCTTTCACATTTGTATCCCCAACCTATCAGTGAAAGGATTTTTTTTTTTAACCACGAAGCTTGTGCACACATGCTTATGAACTTTCTTAAAAAAAAAAAACATGCTTCATATTATTCATGTTAAGTTCATATAAGAGTAAAGTGCATTTCAGAACAAAATTACATGTATCATTATAATAAACAAAACTCCTATGATACTTTTTTAGACGGAGCTTCAGTGCAACTCACCTCTCCTCAATCGCGTTTGCCGCGGAACCGGAACACAACACTTAAAGGAGCCATGTACCATATTTAACAATACACCAGTCACTGAAAATAAACATGACTATGAAAACACAAAATGTTAAATATAAGAGATTAAAATGAAAAGAATAATTTTGAGAATATAAAATAAAATTGATAATTACAAGGAGAGAACTTTTGAGTGAAATTAATAATATAGCACCCATTACACAAGCAAGCACTCCTTCACTGTATCTTCTGCAACATAGTTAACACACATGGCCAATTGTTCAGTATTGCCATCTCTGGCTTCATCTGCCATAACTGAAAACATCCCTGCCTTTTTACCTTCCTGACAATATTTTCTGTAACCTCTTCTTCTCTTCTTAATTCATTCTGAGATTCAGGGGTTAAATAAGTACTGGGTAAATTGGCTGAATAAGATTGCCAAAAAGGGTCAAACTGTTTTGGGAGATTCAGACACTCCAAAAAATTTCCTTTGGTTGTAGCTGGAGCCTTTCTCATGATGGCCATATGATATCACCCTGTCTACCATGCTTGCATTTCTGAATAATGACAATGTGTTTGAACCTCTTTCGTAGTTGATGAATTTGCTTAACATGGATTATTATTATAATTTACACTTAAGTCCTTCACTGCCATTGGCAAGATTTTACCAACATTTGTGACACGTCGCTTTCCCAGCAGAGGCTCTGTTCTTTGTTTTTATATATTGTATGTTCAGATATTCAACCAAAAAAACAATAAAAAAAAAAATCTGGGAGCCTTAGGGTTTTGTGAAAATTAAACAACAACAAAAAAAAATCCTCAACAGAATAATATATATATACACATATACATATATATATATATATATATATATATATATATATATATATATATATATATATATATATATTTTATTATTATTTTTTTTTTCTTAATGTGATTCTCTACTAAAGATGCGTATTAATGCTAAATATAAGTCAGTTGTATAGGTCAAATTTCCTTTAGTCTCTTGAAGGTGTCGCATGTTGTCGAAGAAGAAACTAGGAGCCCAGGAGATCACAGAAACAGTGTTTTAATAAACCCAAAAACGTTAACAGAAAAACAAAAACAACCAGGACAAAGAAACTGAGGAAACGTAGGGCTGTAAATACTAAACAAATACCAAATATGGACAAACAGGAACAAAGGCTAGGGGGAAAATGTGGAAACAAAAGTCCAAAATCCTGACAGAAGGCTATCAAAATTGCAAGCTTGATGCCATGTGATCCAGGCTTGTAGCCTTGTTTACTGCCAGATGTTGGTTGTGACTTAAGCAAGGAACCCAGTGGTAAGACATCTTTTTAAATGCTTTGATATTTGGGGATGCATTACCTGTTGTGGTATTGCGTGTCATATCCAATTTCAAGTCTCACTGTACAAAGTGGGAATCTCTCTCTCAGAAAAATATTTTCTCCTTGGCATCTCGTATCTTCTGTCAAGCTGTTCTACAAGGTTTGTGAAACCTGTTTTATCAACAACTGAAACAGGAATTTGATCCATGCAAATAAACTCTGCAACAGCAGAGTCTTTTTACGTCTTTTTGCTTCTTTAGATCTTTTTTCATATTTTCTTGTCACCGACCGTACCTCTGAAATAGTAGGCTGGCTTGAAGATGGTTTTTGTTAATTTCTGTGGGTGTCAAAAGAAGGAATAATTAAATGAAGATATAAACATCATCTGTCATGCATCCACATTTGCATTAATCTTATTTTTAGTGTTTTGTTTAATGCACAATAGTTAACCTGGTAAACATTAACTAGTGTATTTATAAAGACTGATTGAATGGGTCATTCTATAATTGGAGATACATTTGGCATTTCAGAAAATGAAGAAAATATTTTTTTTGTCTGTATCTTATTGAAAACATATAATTTTATGTTACAGACAAATTAGGCAATGTTGTAGAAACAACAATAAATCATAACAGGAAAAATCATTCTTGTTTCATTAGACAAACAGTCCTTACATTCCAACACTTGAAACTGAAATAATATTTCACATATGCATACCTTAAAAGTTAAATAAATGTCTTCACAAAACCATCCACAGCAAATATGTTTAATCTGAAAATGTATTATATACAATATCCAGAAAAAAAAAGATGTTGAAATATTATAAATAAATCAATAATGTTTTATATTATTTTATAAATAAATCAATTATGTGATTTTAAACTTCAGTTTTATAGTTTTTTGTGAAAAAACTACGCTTGCTGGTATAAATGTTACGAGCACATGGCACTAATGAAATTGTGATTTAAAGACCTTTTAAATAACACAAAGTTTGAGTATTAAAAACTTTTGTTTTCCTTTCGATACTGTGGTAACAGTTTTGACACTTTATAAATTAACTCTTGGTGTAAGAACTTTTTAGATTAAACTGTTTTCTCAGAGAGAGCACATAGACTTTTCAGTGTTTCAGATCTTATCAGTGAGGGAAAGTGACATTTCCTGTATCTTGCATAGTTGGGGAAGAATGGTACGGTAATGGTGACGCAAGATTTATGGACATTTTTATAAGAAGAAAGTTTATATAT
>NW_026127388.1:0-23854 GCF_022985175.1 Labeo rohita
TATATTGTTGTTTTAGATTTGTTTGTCCATGAGTAGTTGTTACAATTGTTTCTGAATAATAAAATATTAATGTTGCAGTAGTGTTTTGTTATAAAATAAAGCTCATGCATGGGTAGCTGTCTGTTAAATTATTTTAAATGGTTAACTCAAAAATGAAAATTAGCAGTTTGTAGGCATTGGAGTTTGTGAATTGAATTGAATTGAATTGAATTGGATTTAATTGAATGTATCTGCTGTTGTCTCTCTGTTGCTCTCTGTGTGTTTGTTGCTGTCTTTGTCTGTCTGTCTCTTTCTATCTCTGTTTGTGTGTGGGTTTGTGTTCATCAATTAAAGCAGTGTATTAATATAGAACAGTGATTAAGTGAGTTGGAAGTACTTGTTCATGAAATGGTTATATTGCCAGTCAATCAGAATTAAGTATTTAGACAGATCATGATATAAAAGTATTTAATTCTTAATATAATAGTAGTTTTATTTTCATTATTAATATAGTAGCAGTTATATGAAACAATACTAGAAGTTGTTAACATGCAGTAAGTTTATAAATTGTAAAATGTTTTAAGAGAAAAAGATTATTTTTAAAATGTAATAAAGTTAAATTATAATTAAGTTATCATTGTTTTTAAAATAACAATACAGTAGTAATTGTGTTCATGATATCATTAAAGTTGGAAGATAAGTAATTTTGGGTTTGATTATGATCATTTGTGTAGCTTTAATACATAGTGTATGAGATTGTATGTTTTTGTTAATTGTGCTATAGATGATGTTTTGGGTTTTGTTAAATTGAAGTTGTTTAATGCTGTTTATATTTATGTTTTACACAGATATGTGGAGAGGGAGAACCTTTCTGATCTCTTAAATGATGCACAAGATTTTGAAGAGCACTTGATGATGAACATCATGTTCAAGATGTCACTGCAACGTGATGTTGTGATCTGTATGGAGAAAGTGCCTGAAAGAAGCACGGTGCAATGCATGCATCCAGATACAGGACAGATGGAGGGGTCTGATGCAGAATTGATCGCAGTGGAGAGTGGGGATGTAGAAGTAGTTGCAGTCAGAGGTGAGTAGTAATGAAGTACACTGAAAACAAACTATTACTTGTATGCTACAGTATAAAAAAATGGAATCAGTGTGTTAACGTTGGTTGAATGAATATGTTGATGCAATAGAAAAATTCAGTTTAAAAAGTCTTATTGTTTCAGGTAAATATTTCGAACTCTTTAAGGAGAAGTTCACTTGCAGAGTAACAATTTACAGATAATTTGATCATTTAATTTATATATAGACAGAATTATCTATATATAATGGACTTCACTTGCGCCCCCACTTTTATAGTTTCAAAATGTAGTTTAAATCCAGGTTGAAATGATTGATCATTTCCGAAACAAATTGACAATTTATATACGTTTTAACCCGAAATGCTCATCTTCTCTAAGTCTGTGTGAACTGTTTTTTTCCTGGTTCAATGTGGTTAATACAGTTGGGTTATTTTGAAAAACTCCTATGTTGGTTTCTTTCCCAACTTCAGAATCATCCTAAATTGTTGCAGTACCAAGTCAGTGTTTACAAAGTGAACATGCAAAGATTATCAAATGTCCTTTAAAAAAAAAAAAAAAAAGGTAAAACAGTGATGTAGGACAATTTTGATGTTGCAGAAGAAAATGAGATGAGTTTTTTGACATACTTTAAATGTATGTATGCGTATTGTAAAGACGAGACTGTCACGCTGTACGTCGGCGTGGTGTGCGTGGGAATAAGCTGGAGGAGAGCGGAGATCCCAACAGGTGTAGTTTTATTAAGTAATCCAAAAGTGAACATAAAACAAACGCAGGGAAACGGCAGGAAACCAGACACAGCATAGACCATAAACTGAAATGACAATATAATCACCGACACTACCATGTGGAACAAACAGACCTTAAATACATAAAGACAAGGGAGTGGTCACAAACGAGATAATGAGGGGAAGTACAAATATGGGCAAGACAATACCAAGTGCACTAAAACCTAAGGGGGGAACCTGGACTAAACCAAAAACACAAGAAACACAAGGGAAAAACACAAGGAAGGTAAGACAAACAGAACATAATCCTGACAGAGACAAGATGTGCATTTGAAGTAAAAAAAAAAAAGTCCAACTGTTTCGCTAGATAAGACCTTTCTTCCTTGGCTGGGATCGCTTAGACCCCTTTGAAGCTGCATTTAAACTACATTTTGGAAGTTTAAACTTTGGTGTGCCATTGAAGTCCACTATATTGAGAACATTCTTGAAACGTTTTGCTCAAGAAACATAATTTCTTATTGCGTGAAGTACTCCTTTAAATGCTTTGATGTTTTACCTATTGTTATGTCACATTTGGGTCTTTCATGAGTTGGACCTATATAATATTGTCTCATTATATGTCTATATTGAGACATTTTTAGTGTATGACATTGGTTTCAGTATAAGAAGGTATGTTAAAATTATTAATGTGTCAAACTATGATATTTATTGGAACACGCCACTTTTTTGTATAGATCATAGAATCAGATTACACTGTTAGATTGAGTGAGATGCTATGGTCTAATGTGATTCAATGATCTATGCTAAGCTATTACCAAAAAAAGTAGAGTGTTCCTTTAATTTGATTTTAAATAATAAAAACATTTAAATTATAGAGAATAGAAATCTTTGTCACTGTGATTTGCATTCTGGGTAGTTGCTAAATAGCATATAATGACAACAAATACAAATCACCAGACAAGAAAACGACTGTATATGTTATAATATTTTTAAAAGCTGCTTGCACTTACTTACAATAAATGTAATAATATTTGAACACATTGTGTTCATTTGAGTGCTTAGTCGTGTAGCCAGAACATGATACATACACACTAACAGAAATAATACCACCAGCTTCTATTGTACCACACACAGGACTGAATTAATTTCTCTTTTGCAGCTTTTAATAAGTAGGTGGCACTGGTATATCTGCCATAAAAAATAAAGACACTATAGCTTGATTTCAGGTAGTTGATCGTGCAAGTTAACCAGTGGTCTGCACATTTTGTGTGTATCTCAGATGTCTGTTCTATTCAAAAGTAAGTGCCCTGTGAATTTGAAATATTCTGCCCTGATTACAGTCTGAATACAGCATATATGTTTCATTCTATGAGCATTAAAATGTGCAAGACATGAATTTAAATTACATTTATTTACAGAGGTATATTATGTCATGCTTCTCTAGTATGTTTTGTCTATGTGTGTAGATGATGCAGACATTGGCGTATTGCAAATCCATTAATAAATATTCCTAAGTAAAGTAAGCTTCAACTGATTTCCCCTGTTCAGGAAGTAGGGAGCAGTGAATATTGTGTAAGGACCATGTGCATTGGAATACAGTTCAGTCATGGTTGAACTAGGTGGTTATGTGAATCAGGTTAAATAAGAGAGGCATGGAATATATGCACAATGACAGTTCATGGTGAGTGGAATTGAGAAATGCTGATGTATTTAATCATGTCATCATATTGGCCTAATTTCATTAAGGTATAAAGTGCATTATATTGTGAAAGTACTACATCAAATAAGTTTTACTGGACTTAAATTGAACAAATACACAATTTGTTACAAAGAGCTGCTGAACAGTAAATCAGATGAGTTGTTTTATGAACAAGGACAGTGATTGCAATGAGTTATATCACAAATTAAATTTCATTTCTAAATGTGTTATTGATAGTGTGAGCACTTACAAATTCAAGTGGATTGGAAATTGTGAATCTATAATAAATACAAACGAAATAGTCAGATCTTGGTCAAGTTATTTATTTTCATTGATCTGCTATTGTAATTGTGATGTTTCAACCTGAAAAGCATAAAATTGTGCTTCATATTAGAAGCGTTTTCCACTCTGGTCATGACAGCAGATATGGCAGTTCATATCACAGCAAGCATTTTTTATTGTAATGTGTTTTTAAATGTACTATATATATATATATATATATATATATATATATATATATATATATATATAAATATATATAGATGATTGACTCAGAAATGAAAATTTTGTCATTAATTACTATCGTACATTATTGTTTAGGATTTGGATAATCCTAATTATCTTAATGTTTTTCCAAACTGACAAGACCTCTGTTTATGTTTGGAAGACCAATTAAGATATTTTTGATGGAATCAGAGAGCTTTCTGAGTCTGCATAGACTGCAAGGATCCTTACATGATCAAGGTCCAGAGATATGGCAAAGAGGTTGTAAAAAAATTAGTGTGAAATCAGCGGTTGAACTGTTTTATGAAGCTACAAGGATAGTTTTTGTGTGGACAAGAAGAAGAAAAAAAAAAAAAAAAAATCAACCATTTGACTCCTCAGGGTTATCCTGGTACCACTTTACATAATATCCACTGAATGTAAACTGTGTGGTGTTCTTTGTCAGCTGTGTCACATGAATTTGTCTTCTATGTTGTAGTTGTGGTTTGATTTGAATAAAAACAATGTATCTGTGTGGCCAATAAATTCAATAGATTACATCAAAAGTATATTCATTTGTTGTTTTAGTGTTAACAGTTATCACTTTAGTGTTACATTCTTACATTCTTCTGTTTTTATATAGTGATACATCATTGCATGTATTTTAGATTTTTATACATTTACATTAAATCATTTAGCAGATGGTTTTATCCAAAGTGATTTAGAAATGACAATAACAATAGAAGAATAGAATAACAATTTGTTTATATTTTTATTTTTATATTATGCATGTTTTTGCATAAATAAATATAATCTGAGCACAGTTCAATGGGGGAGTGGGAATCATTTAATTAATTATTTATTATAAGTAATTAATTAATTTGAGTATGAAATTTGTTTGTCATGTTCTATATATATATATATATATATATATATATATATATATATATATATATATATATATATATATCATAATATATATATTTATATATATTTTAGCATTAATATAGTTCTTTGTTTTATTCTGTTAATCAGTGGAAGGCGAGGTTGCAGAAGAAGAACCAGAGGAAAGCTTGGATGTCGAGGATACAGTAGATGATGTGGAAACACGTGAAGCTGTAGTGTAATTGTGGGCTGTTGATCATTTCAAGTATTTTGGTTGAGCTCTGATGTTTTTCTATTTTGGTTTGCACTTATGTTTGATTATGCCAGTTGAAGGTAAGGTGAAGATATTGTACCTGTAGTGCAGTTGTGAACTGTTGACATTTTAAAAGTGGTTTTGGCCATGTTCAGTACCTTTTTTAAGGAAGTTTATTATAATGGCTAAAGACACTACTGTTTTTGTCATTTCTTTTAAGTTCTTATAATGCTTGTATAAGTAAAACAAAGTATTGCTTGATTTAAGTTGGTGAGACATGCTGATTTTATTGGCAGTGCTTTTCAAAGTGTATATGTTTGATGTGAGTTCTAAGATGTGTTCATAGTATTATTGGAATAGAAAGATTGTTACTTGGTATTTGTACTTAAGTAACTTGAATAAAAGTATTGTTCAAAAATGTTGATGGTTGTTTTCTTTGTGTTTTTGTAAATGTTTGTAAACTTTTTTTTTTTTCTTCTCAAAAATGGTAAGAATTATTATAGATATATATAAAATATTTGTTAATAAATTGAACAAATGTAAGGATTTAAAAGTTTGTTTGTTGCTGCATGCTTTGAGTTTGAGGTCTGTTAAGTTAGTATGGTTTTTTTTTTGTTTTTAATGTTAATCAATTTTATACACCATAATTTTAGATTTTTTTTTTTTTTTTTTATAATGTGTGAATATACGCTTGTTATCAGTAGTTTTATTTTGATTTCCTAAGTCTGGTATTAGGTTGTAGCCTGCAAGTCATCTGTGTCATCTGTAGCATTTTTTTTTCTCTCCTGTTGGCAAAGGAATGGACACACCCTACTCTGTGTGTCTTTGACCTATGGTAATTGTTGTTTCCATCATCCAACCATCTCACTTCTGAAGCATGACTTCTAGGCCTGGGGTCATCAGCTGGCAAACTCCAGTCTGAATGTGGACTGCAAGATGTGTCAATGTGGACCTTGAAGGCTTTTGACAATGAAGTAAAATTGTGACTAAAAAGCAATCGTGTTGCATGTTGGTGTAAATGACATCAAGCTGTGGCAGATGGAGATCCTAAAGAGGGACTTTAGGAGCCTGTTTGAGATGGTACATAGCCACATCACACTTGATGAGGATCGTGTCAGGACCAGTTATGACGTATTGACATGGGCACGAAAGGTTTAGTAGAGTTTTTGCTATAAATGAATGATTATTGTCATGGTGTAAAGAACAAAAACTGCTGTTTGTTAATAATTGGAATATTTTCTGGGAATGTCCTAGTCTTTTCTGTGCTGATGGCCTGCACCCCAGCAGAGTCGGAGCTGAACTGCTGTCGGACAACATCTCCAGGATGCTACACTCCATTGGACTAGTAAGCCAATTCTGAAATAACTGGATTTTGTTCTGAACTCTTAAATGATAGTATTTGTACTGTCCAATCTAACTGTCCAAACAGACTGTGTCTGTCCCTTGAATAGTAAGATCAAAACACAAATTTAATGCAGAATCTAGAAAAAATGTGATCATAATTAAACCAGAAAAATGGTAAATAAATGAACAAAAACAATTTTTAAAACTTGGGCTCCTAAACATTAGATCACTTGCACCCAAAGCAGTTATTGTGAATGAAATGATCACAGAGAATAGTTTTGATGTACTCTGCTTAACTGTAAGTTGGCTAATAGCTAATGATTATATAGGTTGTTTGTACGTCATGTCACTGCTGTGGTGCAAAATGCAGCTGGAGGGCAGAAAGGGATTTTTGTGCATAGGAATCACTAGGAGAAATTCAAAATGCCTATGTTTTGTTTTGTTTATGGATGCTCAAATTGGTCAAACTGAGAAGCCATATAGAGTTTTTATCATGTATGATTTGTTTTCTATTAATGAGGTGGGAAATGCAAGAAACTGACTGAAAGGTGTAGGAGAAAGGTGCAGGAAAAAGTGGCTTGTAAACCTCCGTCTGTGGTAAGTCGATAATGCTTGTGTGTGCAAATGGTTCAGAAAAGATATGTTAAGATGGTAATAAACAAATATATAAACAGATACAGGGTGAGACAGTGAGAATTCACTCAAAGCTAAATGCCACATGTAGACACAATGTAAGATATTATATTTGTAGTTTTGAGAGTGTCATTGATTATAATGGAACAGTGTGAGATTGCAATAAATTGAAGTGAGTGACAACCTTTTACTTACTATATGGAAGTGCTATTTGCTCACTTTCTAAAATCCTTAATGGTCCCTTAATGGTTTAGCTTGTGTATAGCTAAATAGTCTTCTATCACGCTAAAATCCATCACGCTCCCTAAGGTTGCAAAACTCTGGACTGTTGGTAGTACCTAGGATAGCAAAGTCCACTAATGGAGGTAGAGCTTTTTCGCATTTGGCTCCTAAATGCTGGAATAACCTTCCTGATAATGTTCAGGGTTCAGACACACTCTCTCCGTTTAAATTTAGATTAAAGATACATCCCTTTAGTCAAGTATTCAAATAGTGCATCTTGTAAATTTGTACTGTAGTTACATCTAATCAAATCCACATTATTATTGTTGGGTTAAATGAATCATTTTTGTTTGGTTTGAACAGCAGCTATGCTAACTATGTCCCTATTTGTATTTTGTTTCTAGGAAATATGCAAGCTTCAGGCTGGATCCAGAACACCTAAAAAGAGATGATGCCAGCCTTTCAGAGGATGTCAGATGATGCCAACCCAGAAACAATATATAGCACTATCAAGTTTTGCTTTTGATTGCAATGTATAATTCATTATATATTAATTTGTTTAAGTTTGATGTCAAGCATCACCTCTTTGTGACAAGAGTGCAAACACAGTATCAGATGACACGAGAAAACAACCTATGGTACTAATTAGATAGTCACAATGTGATATGATACAACCAAAAAATTATAATCCTATCCCTTAACATACTGAAATCCTAGATAGACATACAGTGAAAATATAAATAAATTTAATGTTTGGGATGCTGTGAGCATGGAGACCGTAAATTTGAAAACGCTTAGCTAAGATGTTTAATACGAATAAACAGTGCTCATTAATTGTGTCAAGATGGTACTTTCAAGTGAAATGGGTTTGGACATGGAAAGAGCTTTCATTGGAGTGTTCAATGGATGCATTATGTCATCACTTAAGCCCATAGAGTTAATTGTCTGATTACCTCATTAACTGATTTTTATTATAGATCTATGTATGACAACTTGACATAGTCATGACTAGTATGCTACTACTACATTTATTGTAGAAATTTAAATTTTCTGTAAAGCTGCTTTGCAGTGATTTGTATTGTGAAAAGTGCTATATAAATAAACTTACATTGAGTTGAATTTGGAATTACCAGAGGTGGGGCAATAGTATTAGTAAATTTCAATTAAATTGTAAAAATTTTGGAAATGTTAAAAATATTATAAAGTTAGTGTTTATATTTAGTAAAATTAAATAGGTGAAATATCCTTTTTAAATTAAATATGTAAACGTCTGCAGAAGTATAATAGTATAAATATTTGTATTATTTTGATAAGTAACAATGTTAGAATTTGGGTGATATAATTTATCATACATGTGATGTGCTTAAGTTGAAATTGTGTAGTTCATGAAGGGAAATATGAAAATATGATTACAAACAGGTTTGCAAACTTTTATGAGTTGTTAGGACATATGTTGTGTTATAACAGTTAAAAAGTTTATAAATGGTTTCAAATATTATAATGTATGTACATATTAGATGTTTCCATATTAAAATATATTAATAGTGTATGTCCTTATACAACATTAAGAAAGAATTATTTAATTTGTTTTAATAACATTATATTGTGTGCATTGAACTTGTTGAAAGTATAACTGTTATTGTTTAATACAGGTACAGTAGGGTATAAGTGTTTTAAGGCTTTTGTAACATGGATGTTGACAGGGATTAGACTGGTAAATATTGGGAATGACACTATAACATATTCGTGATTGACATGGCAATATACATAAAACAAAAATGTATGGTGAATTGAAAGTGTTCAAAAATAGTACTTAATACAATGTAATGATGCCTTAGAGAGTAATGCATAAACTTTTTGTTGAAGATATAATTAAATAAATTATTGATATTAAAATGATTAGTGCAAAAATATTTTGTAACTATTTTTTAGGTTTGCAGTGAGTTATGGCACATTTTGTCAAGTAATACTTTAATACAAGTGTATTGATACATTTAGAAAACTGTAAGTGTAAATATAATAGTGATGTTTATAATACATATGAATGCAAAATAAAAATTTGTAAAAAGAAGTATTAAACTCAATGAGGCAATGAGTGGTCATGTCATCTAGTGGTTATAAGTAATTTTGTTTGATTTATTTAATTGCACTTTAATTTTTATCAAGTGAGACACAGGAGGTATGGGTGGACATCCAACCCCGACCCACATCCACATGTTTATTTAGCCAGAAATAACTGCGAATCAAGACCCATGACGCCGATATTCAACCCCGCTCAACATTTTAGATATAGATGCGTGATACGTTCTAAAAAGTCACGCCCATATCAAATACGTCACCTTGTGGACTCCCCAATCCCTATACGCCCCGGAAACCTGGAGGTATGTCGAAGCAACTTACGGTTGTTTCGGGGATCTCTATAAAATAATAGGCCATTGTCCTTCGTTTTACTAATACACGTTTTCTTATTCGTGTAAAGGATGTCTAGGCTAAAATGCCACAACTTAAATCTAATATATTTAAATGTCTAATATACGGAGCTGATTTTGTCATCATGACAGCCTGTAATACGCTTGCATTGACTACATTAGGCTAATTGTTAATAAAAACCTTTAAACCTTACCTTGTTCATTTATGTAATGAGATAAATTCTCATTTATTACGATCGATTTTAGGCGAATTTTAAATGCAATGTAATGTTTAAAAGGGGACGGTAATGTTTATTGTAAAAGTATGTAAAATTATTGTAAAAGTTGGTATTGTATAATTGTCAGCTATTTTTTTAAAGATGTGTTCCACTTATCATAAAGTGTTAATATTTAAATGACAGAATCAACAGTTCTCCATATGCAGTAGCTACACATACACAGGCTAAATAGAGGTTGATTGCTTTGATAGTTTAAACATGACATTGACCTTCAGGCCTTGTTCATCACAACTTGATATGAAATGTGTCCAGGTCCTCCACATACTTAAAGATGAATAAAAAGACATACATTACTTATTTGGGCATTTTATATTTATTATTTTACAAAAATAATTCAATTTAAAATGTTACAAAAATATACACTACCAGCCAAAAGTGTTTGAACAGTAAGATTTTTTTTTTTTTTTTTTTTTTTTTTAAAGAGTCTTCTGCTCACCAAGCCTGCATTTATTTGATCCACAATAACACAAAATGTAAGCTTCTATTTGAATATATTTTAAAGTGTAATATATTTCTGTGATCAAAGCTAAATTTTCAGCATCATTACATCATTACAGTCTTCTGTGTCACTTGATCCTTCAGAAATCATTCTAATATGCTGATTTGCTGCTCAAGACAATATATCATCAATATTTAAAGCAGTTGAGTACATTTTTTCTGGATTCTTTGATAAATAGAAAGATCCAAAGATCAGCATTTATCTGAAATAAAAAGGCTTTTGTAACATATACACTATACCATTCAAAAGCTTGAAGTCAGTGTGTGTGTATATATACATTATTATAGAATTAATAGATTATAGAAATTAATACTTTTATTTAACAAGGATGCTTTAGATTGAACAAAAGTGATGATAAAGACATTTCTATTTCAGATAAATGCTGATAAAGATAAGTGATGATAAAGATTTCTATTTTAGATAAATGCTTCTGAACTTTCTATTCATCAAAGAAACCTGAAAAAAAAAATCTACTCAGCTGTTTTCAACTTAATAATAATAGTAATAATAATAATAATAATAATAACAAGCAGCAAATTAGAATATAGAATGATTTCTGAAGGATCATGTGACTGGAGTAATGCTAAATGTCATATTTGAAATTAATGGAATTAATTACATTTTAATAGAAATATAGAAAACTCTTTCAAATAGAAAAAGAGCTATATTAAATCGTAAAAATATTTTAAAATGTTACTGTTTTTGCTATACTTTGGATCAAATAAATCCAGGACTGGTGGGCAGAAGAGACTTCTTAAAAAAAAAAAAACATTAAAAATCTTACTGTTCAAAAACTTTTGACTGATTGTGTTTAACAAAATATATGTTCCAAATATCATAAGTCTGAGCAGTTGAATGATCAGACAAACAGTTCTTGTTATGCAGTACACATACATACATACATAGGCTACACAGAGAGATTCCTTACTCTGAAAGATTATTCACAGGACATGGCATGAGGCCTTGTTCATCAAGACAATTTGATATGAATGTGTCCAGCTCCTCCAGATACTCAAAGATGAATAAAAAGACCTCTCTTGCTTCATCCCGATTCCCCCACCCCCGGTAGTCTTTGATGGCATTCTGTTGATTTTTACTGTCCATCTGTAGAAAGGCAGGACCTTTCACCACCCCACAGAATAACTCACAGTGACTCTGTTTCCAGCACCACGATGGACCTTTGGTAACTTCCACTTTATGTCCTCTTGGTGCTCCTGATAAAAATAGAGAATACATATGTGTTGGAATGTATATGTGTCCACTAAAAAGTATTTACCTCATCATTTAGGCTACCTCATCCTTCTACATACAAACATATGTATGATTTATATATTTATTTATCTATATCAATATCTAGAGAAATGCTCTCACCATACCTCCATGCACCATTGCATGGCTTATGTGGTCCTCCAAGTGAATTGTAATGAGTCATTTTCTTTACTGGTAAAACTGCAGCAGGGACCCCTCAACCCAGCAGAACTGCCCTGCATCAGGCTTGGACTGAAAATGTGTAGAATGCACAAAAACATTGACAAACGTTATGTGATCTTTCCATTAATATAGAAGAATACAAAGATAATTTGTGACATACACGGAGTTATCCAGAAAGACGTAGTGAAATGATGCGGTTACTTGTCTGATTTACTGTGCATGGGTACTGTGATCAGTGTTTATCATTAAAGATGTCATATGTATGTGAGTGTTTTGTGTGGGGGGCCAGGTAAGTATATATATGTGAGGGATGAAGAGTGTGTGTCTGAGTGGGTGAGATGACCTATGTATGTATACACACACACAGACGTACACACACGTACAGTATACACACAGTGCACAGATTCTTACATTCTTACGACGACATTAAATGAATGCTGAACACAAACACATAACACTCATCCAACTCACGCACGCACAAATATAACGTTAATATATATAAATATATATGTAAATTTGTTGTTAGCTAAGTAATAAGGTGTCTGTGTGAAGTTTAAAACACATACTAAGCGTGCCAAAGTGTTGTTTATGTACATGAACACAACGACGCACACATTCTTAAAAGTCAATATTTTTAGTTATGGTAAAGATCAAAGATATATTTCTTACTTACCCACACGGCAAACAACTTCTTCTTTTTAGCGGTTAGCAAACAATACGAATTATCTTCTTATCGACGCTTCTTCCTGTTTCACAATGAATGAATGAATGTGACGTATTTGGACATGGGCGTGGTTTGTAACGTCGCACTTGGATATGGGCGGGGTTGGATGTCCACCGCAGGCTGCAGGTTATCTGTCCATTAATGTTAGTCAGTCATGATATGTTTGTCAGCTTAAGTTGTTTTTGTAAATAAATGCAAGGCTCAACGGTAAGTTTTTTTTGTTTGTTTGTTTGTTTTAGGGATGTAACGGTATGAACATTTCCTATCACGATTATAGTGACCAAAATTATTACGGTATTGTTAAAATGTGCTGGAAGTGTTTGAAAAGTACTGACACATAAATCACTTCACCAAGTTTTACATTTAAAAATCAACAAACAACAAATAAAATGACTTTTTGTTTACATAATCAGTAAAACAATAACAGTACCAATGATGTTAGGATTTTAAATGACAACATGACTGACAACCTATATGGCATGTTCAAATATCTAAAGTAAATGATCAAATAAAGCTTTGAAAACGTTTCATAAAAGGCAAAGCTCACATTTTAGCCTTTAAATAAAGAAAAGAGTTAAGTCAAAATAATAACTGATTCATAAATGATTATATGTATTTTATCTGCTCCATAAATCTAGATAACTTTATCTCAATTGTTTAAATGTGTAAAATCCACATAAGCTTGTTTTTCATCAACTGGTCAAAATATAGGCTACAGCAAGGGCATGACAATTCAGTCTGTTTTTTGGCCAGACAAAAACTGCACACAAGCTGAATGTCAATGTAAGTCCCTGTAAATCCACTGTATGTCACTAGATGGCGCTTATGGAAAAGCTGAATTACAGCTGTTTCCGTGAACTTTGTGGACAAAGCAGTATTGCGATTAAGAACAGTACTTTAGATGTTACTTGGAGTGAAGATGAAAACAAAACGCCATCGAATCTCTTCTGAAGACAGTCAGAACCTTCAGAGGTACATTTCATATAATTAATTAATTCATATATTCTTTTTATTTGTATATTTCCCGATTTATGTTTCTGCCGGTGGGCAACACCCAGTTGCGAAGTGAAACGCACGGACTGCAAATACATTAGTTACCAAAAACAAACATTCTGTCTATGAGGGTTGCGCTTCACTAAATAAAATGATTTAATAAATACCCGTTTACAATAAGCATTTATTCAGACAAAAGACAGTTTGAGGGCGCATATGTAATATCTGAGGGAGCGAAGAGCCATTATCACTATATATTTGGGAGAATAAACCCGCTGCAATCCGAGCGATTCGTCCTGGCACCCTCTCATATTACAGTAATGCAGTCTTTGCATTTGCTAATAAAATAACGCCAAAAACTGCTTCAAATAAACGATGACAATGAGAATTGAGTCGTAAAAGCTGCAATCCATTTCTTATTGTTTAAAATGAACGGACACTATCTCGTGTTTTTCCGTGCGTGCTTGATCATTTCCGTGGGGATTATTAGCAGCCTTTTAAAACACGGCTTTTCCGTCGTCTTTTCACACAAAACGAAACTACTCTGCGTGTCGTGCGCAGATGAGAATGTTACCTAACTGTGCTTTATGCTGGACAGTATTTATTTATCTTCAGTTGTTCAAATCGTTGTAATTGAATACGGTTTTAATGATAATTAAGATATGAAACGGTAATACTAACCGTGGGGAATTTTATCATGATTTATCGTCAAACCGGTAATCGTTACATCCCTAGTTTGTTTTTGTTTTTCTAATGGCCCAATTGGGCCAGTGGTTCAAATTTTTAGTTGCCCGCTCAAAATTTTAACTGGCTCTGCCACGAAAAAAATTAAAATAGTTGTTATCTTTTATTTTAATAAATACCTTATATGACACGAAAATGTTCCATAGTAGTTAATTTGAAATATTCTCGATTCCAATTTCAATACGACAGCAAAACTTACCAGCCTAAAAAAATATAAAGTTCAAACATTGTTTGTTCAAAAAATTTTTCATATTTATTATAAAGATTTTTTTAATGAAAAGATCCTTTACGGAAAAACAGCAGACAGACTGAAAGAACGCAAAGTCAGGCTGCGTTTACACAAGTGCACAAAAAAAAAAAAATCCATAACGTTTGCTACAGTTACGGCTATTGTTTAACGTTACACCATTCTGGCGTTTTTGACTCTTAGAAACGCAGACTTTGAAAATGCTGCAGATCGTGTTTTACTTTAGAAAACTCCGGGGTTGCTTTTCAATGTAAATGGACCAAAACAGAGACTTTAGAAAATGATGGCCTGTTTGCCCAAATTATAGCCATATATGTGTTTAGGTAGATTCCCTGTTCAACTGCTCCAAGCACGTAGACGCGTCTGCCATAGGGAATCTACCTATACATATCTATGGTTGTATTTGCGTGAATAGTCATGTGACATGCCTTTTTAGTTGTGTAGTGTAGATGGAGATCGTTTCTGAAACGCAGAGAAAACGCTAGTGTAGACGAGGACAACTGTCTGTCTGAATTGAACACCAATATAAATTTTCTGTGTGTGTCAGCATGCTTGGCAATAAAGCTCTTTCTGATTCTGGTTTTGTTTCAGAAGCCGTAGTGCAGTGTTCTGCAAAAAGTCAACATATTGCTTTATAGCAGATTGTAATAGTACTGACAACAGTCCAGGGCCCTTATTTATCAACAGTGCCTATGCATGAATGTGTGCGTAATGAGTGCATAAGAACAGTTTCACACAAAGTGTGGGATCTACCAACTGTACTTATGCGTTATGTAAATATAAGCACATCTTTGAGCATGCTTACACAGAGAATCTAGTGGTAGAATAGTGATACTACAAACAGAAAGTGCCGCTGCATGTTTCCTGTGTCCTTTAACTGCAAATACTCAATTTCATAGATCAAGCTAAACATTTGTATAATTGGTGTAAAAAAAAAAAATCTATAAAACACACACTACAAAAAGTCTTATCTCACTTAGTATTTTGTCTTGATTCTAGTCAAAATATCTAAGAATTCTTAAATTAAGAACATGCATTTACTATATAAGCAAAAAGATGTAAGATATTTCGTGGTGTTTCCTGGGAGGAGAAATTTAAATGAAAGTGAATTTCACTTAAAACAAGTTAAACTATTAATCCACTGACAGATGATGTTTCTTATTTTAAGCAAAATTTACAACAATTTTGGAAACAAACAATTTTGGAAACAAGACTAAATATCTTAGTCTTTTTGCTTATCTAGTAAATATGTTTAGATTTTTTTTTTTAGAATTTTAATTATTTTGATTAGGAACAAGACAAAAATACTAAGTAGGATAAGCATTTTTTGTTTGTTTGTTTGTTTGTTTGTTTGTTTGTTTTTGCCATGCAGCTGGGAAGTAGCCTAATTTGAAATGTAGCTATAGTGTCATGGCTAGGGATGTGACGAGATCTCAAGATCTCAGTATCCTCCCAAAACATTTAGCAGTGTTTACATTAGAGCTGCACTATTAATCCTTAAAATATCCAGGTGTCGATTCAAACACCCACGCGATCTTATTCCTAAATGACAACGATTTAGCTGTGTCTATTAGGACTGTTTCACATCGCCAGTGTCAGTGGAGCGTGAGAAGCAGGTTTTGTCGCTGCCCATGTTAATGAATCAGAGGGTTGGGGTAAATGTGAACACAGAAAGAGTCTTTTTAACCACATTATAATCATTATTTCTGTGTTACAGACATTTAAATAATAGAAATACTGGGATAAAAGTTTATAGTTTGGGTATAAACAATTATTGTCTACAGTAGCGATAAAAACGAAAGTATTTTAACACGTGTATCTATTGTAACGCTTATCCTCTTCCGCCAGGAGGTGGCGACAACTGCCCGTTTAAAAAAAAGTATGTCATTGAATCATTCATTCAGGAGATTTCAATAGTCAAACAAGTCTTAATGAAGTGAGACACTGTCTCCTTTATTGAATGTTTTTTTTTTTTTTTTATTTTGTTTAAATGAATATATGTTTTTAAAAGACTTAAGTAATGAACAGTTTGTCAGAACCACTAGTAAATTGTTATTTTGTTTAGTTTTCTAATCTTTTTTCTCCAGAATCGTGAGAGAATCGTAATCTCCCATTTATAAAAAACAACTAGGATTCTCAATTTATCCAGAATCATGAAGCTCTTGTTTAAATGTTATTACTGCATATTATTCATTAAAATTTAAGTTTAATTTCATAAAGTTCAAAATGCACCTTAATTTTTTTGCATTTTGTGTTTTTCAGTTGAATAAAAGACTATTTTCCCTATATATTTCATCCTTGAGGATTTCTTAAGAAAAGTTTAAAAGTCTCGTCTCGTTCTCGTGAACCCAATCTCGTGTCTCGTCTCGTCTCGTGGGATTAGTGTCTCGTCACATGGCTAATCTCGCTTTGCTGGAAAATTCAGCAAACCGTGCGCTGCACAGAGAATGCATTTTCAGAGGCCATGCTACACATTGACATGATTTATAAAGGGAGCTGTTGTCACTATTATTGGAGGCATTTCTGAATGCAGATGACCATGAACAAGCATGGTGCTGAAGAACATGTGGGATTTATCAACAATGATTACTTACTGGTGTGCATGGATTTTTTTTTTTTTTTTGTAATTGCACACATTCTAATTTTCATTCAAAGCACAAAATATAGAACCTTTTCTACGCATTGTTGATAAATGAGGGCCCAGGAGTCCAGTTATTGCTGTAGCTGAGTAAAAGTTAGATTTTTAATTGAGGAAAGTTGAAGACAAATACACTTGCTACAATATATGATTTGTTTCTGCTCTTCAAGCAGTCTTGGGGATTTTTTAAAAGGATGAAGTATATTTCTAATGCAATTCTAATTGACATAGCTTTTATAATACTATAAAATGGTATGATTTCTGCATCATTCTATTATATATAACTGCGTGATTACAAAAGGTTATTTCAAACACTTTAAATCTAAAGATTTAAATCTTAATCTTTGTTGGACAACAGGTTTGGAAACAGGCTGATACACATGCAAAACTATAGAGCACACATGGTACTCTAGTACATTTATTCAATGCTTAGACTAATTTTATTTTTTTGTTGAAATGTACAGCCCTGACTAAAGTAGTTCCAGATTATAGAGGCAGTTTTTTGTTTAATTAACTACTTGACTCAATTTCATGTCAGCCTTTAGCCATCTGACTCAACACTGTATCGCACAGAGATATGTCAACAAGTAGAATTTGTGGTAGGGGTGTGCAATATGACGGTTTTTGATTGTGGACAAATGCCTCTAACCTGCTTTTTTAGAAACACTGTAGTATTTTGCTCATTGTATTAGCTGCAGTTCTGGTGCGTTCTTCTCATTATACTGTACAACGTGATATACATTAACGTCAGTGTTAACGCAGTGGTAGAGTTACACTCACGGGACACTGCACTTATTCACAATCAGAAAAGTACATTATTTGATTTAAAGCCTTGCTGGTTAAACATTTCATTTGCATGCTGTTCTGACATGTGCTTTTCCACTGCGCATAAACCTGAAATGTGCACATGTAAAAATTCTGTCAAATAGCCTGTAATTGCTAAACTTTAGTGAAAGTTATGTATCATGTTGAATTGCGCTAGTATTGTCAAAACACACAATATAATATATTTCATAATATGTACACAATATATTTACATATAAAAACTTATTGTAGCTTATGTCTAAAGTGAAAGTAAACTATTGAGAGAAAAACGGATACCTGTCTGTATTTGATGTGCAGCTATTAAAGGGGCAGTACTAAACATGATGCCACTTGTCATCAAAGGGATAGTTCACACAAAAATTATAATTCTGTCATTATTTATGCACTTGCATGTGGTCCCAAACCTGTATTACTTTTTCTAGTGCTAAATACAAAATAACATATTTTGAAGAACGTGGATAAGCAAAGAGTAGCTTATCCCCAATGAATTTAATAATAGAAATTATCAAGTAGATGTTCAACAGAAAAAGAGAAATTCATTCAGGTTTAAAACAGCCTAAGAGTGAAATAGCAAATAAGTAAATCGTGGTGATATCTTTTTTTGCCATATGGCACACCCCTAGTTTAACATTATTTTTGTGGGAAGACTAATTCTTATCTTGGGGGAAAAATTTTACCGGTGTGTCGTAAATGATAATTTATTGCCCATGCCTATTAGTAAGTGCAATTAAATTAAATATATTTGTAATGGTTAATTGCTTTGTGTGTTATCTTGTTAAACATATTATAACAGGGGTGGCGAACGTCAGTCCTGGAGAGCCGCAGCCCTGGAGAGTTCAGCTCCAACTCTAATAAAACTTATCTGCCTATAGCTTCTTAGTAAGTCTTCAGACCTTGATTAGCTTGTTCAGGTGTGTTTGATTAGGGTTAAAGCAAAACTCTGCAGGGCTGCAGCTCTCCAGGACTGACGATCGCCACCCCTGTATTATAAGCTTTACAGTTTAAAGGATAGTTCATAAAAATATTAGTTTTGTATTTTATTCATCTGTGTTCTAATGATGACATAAATTAAATTGATACGTTAGTGTATGGTATAGCACAAGACAGTGATAAATCTTATTTGTAGTGTTTTTACTAAAGGTAATTGCTAAATATCTGTGGAATTTCTCATGTAAATGTATTATTTTTTTTATTGTTATGAAAATTCCAGGAGTACTATAAATATGATTTAGAAAGTATATACTTTTTTAAATTGTTAGTTTATTACGTTTAATTTCTTTGTAGTTAAACATTTATCTGGATATATTTGTAAAAATTTGCAAAGTTTTGGTTAAATGGCCTTATTGGCTTTTTTCAGTGAAGCTTTGACATGACTGTCACTTTGAGTTCTGTCACCACACCATTTCATAATTGTCAGTGTAAAAAAAAAAAAAAAAAAAAAATGAACTTAACATGTAGTCTGAAGTCTATATATGACTTTGGTAAATGTAATTGATTGTTTTATTATATTTTTCTAAAAACAGTTTTGTGTTGCTGAAGATTTGGAGAAATTTGATTTGAGGTAAGGTGTTACTTTTATTTTTATTTACATATATTGCAATAATATAGGCAGTAGTAAAGTATTGAGGATAATGTAGTGAATGATTTACAATGATTTTTTGTTGATAGAAAGCATGTTGTTAGGATTTGTGTACTATTCTGTGAATTGTGTACATGTAGTCATTATAAGTGCTTTCTGAAGATCTGTGTTGTAATCTAATTCATTTCTGTTTTTTCTTTATTGAATAAACACTCAAATGGATTTATAGGTATGTAAGAAAGTCAAATGTTTATCATTTTTTAAATATTATGTTTTGTTTAAAAAAAAGAGGAGTAGATCAAGTAAAAATGAAAATTGTTATTGTTTAGTGACGTTTAAGATGTTCCAAATTAGGGATATAAATGATTACTTGACAGTAGATTAATTGAACATTAAACGTACGTTAAAACCGATACAATAAAAAGTTGTTTTGTATTCAAATGCAGTGGCAAGTCATGTTTAATTATAATTTCCCTAGATAATTGTTGCATATCACACACTTCATTGTGTAGATGTGAGCAGGACATATATAAACATTCCTAGAGCTTGTTATTATTCCTACTGCAGTTTGTGGGCACTGTCCATGTACCAATAATTTCTATCCTAGAAAATGCATGATTTAAATTAAAAGCAGGAATAAATTAAGTCATAGTAATGCATTCTTAATTCATGGCCTTGAAATCAGTTATTTTTTTCCACATTTACTACAATAAGAGATTCAGAAATCTGAAGGGTAAAAGATCGAAAATGATCAAAAATGGACATCCCTATTTTAAATGTGTGGGACTTATTGTGTTGGCTTGCATGTTATTCTTTCATTTCTACATCTAAACATCTACAAATCTAAAACCTGCTGTTTTATGCTATTGTTTGCAATTTGCTTACTGCTCAATTTAACGTTTCTACACTTTTATTATTGTAATAAAGTTGTTACTCAGAATATAAAATTACAGTGATGTAACGAGGTTCATACAACCTGTTTAAAATGCTTGAAGTAGCCTACATTGACTTTGTGCTTTTTAAATCCTAAAAATCCTCTGGAAACAGCCATTAAAAAAGAATACTTAAAAGTATTTCATCTTTATTTTAGTATTTCATATTTCAAGCATTTCAAAATAAGCGTTTCAGTATTTCAAACAAGCATTTAACAATTTACATAATAATCAATCATTACTGCTTAAATTGTCTGTTGAAAATGTAAGTTTTATAGCATGAAATAAGATACTGAATCAGTGAATTTGAGTATAATGTGGTATATTATCGGTAAAGTAATCATTCAAACATTTATAATCATTCAAAAAATATTAGCCATTATATTAATGTGGTTCAGAGATGAAAGCCATAATACTAATGTTGTGCACATGAGGGAACCACAGGATAGCAAATCCTTCAAGATCTTCAAGTTCAAAGACTTTGAAAATGTTTTAAGTGACTAAATAAAGCATATCATATAATATAAATATAAATATAGTAATTTCGCAAAACCTGTAATCTGGTAAATACTGATAGACCATACTGATACTGATAGATTAGTTTTTTCTTAGTTGCAATGGTACTAACAAAATATTTGTCAAGTTGTCAGAGATAAATGAATGTATGTCCAACTGAAGAAGGGACCTTGACATTATATTAGTTACCTATTTTCGTATAGTGCATATAATAGTGCTCATATAATGATAATATACTTGAAAAGAGACATGTCGAGTGAATAGCTACATTATGTGCAGAAGCCATTGTGCTTGAACTCTGAGTTAAACAGCAATGTTTTGGTTACGTCCTGTGTCGTTGTCCATAAAAGTTTGTTGAGAGGAGTTTGAAATAACAAACAGGGAACAATAAAAAGGCATGAACTATTTCCCATCCAGCTATCCAACTCTGTTGAAGCTATTGTCATAGCCTAGTAGCCTTTTTATTAGAACAGAAAATAGGAAGTGTCCATTAAAAAATTATAAAGACTGTTTGTTTGTTTGTTTGTTTGTTTGTTTGTTTGTTTGTGTGTGTGTAGCAGGATAGCTCAGGAAAGCCAGAAACGCAAGTGCTCTGGCTCTTTTGCTATAAGGCTGCCCAAAAAAGCCTTTCCAAAGCCAACATCAAAGTTTATCTTTGAACTTGAGCTGTTGATCTATTGTTGTTGTATGTTCCTGTTCATATAATAAAAGTTGACACCGATTAGTGTTTTGAAGTTCTTAAAAGGAAACAAAACTTTTCTATGCGTTTTAATGTTGAAATTAAATCAATTAAATGTTAAGTCTGAAATAAAAAGAGCAATTTTATCTGTCATATATAATTTTAAAAAATAATGCTATTAAAGTCTGATGCACATTCTGAAATGATAAAAACACTCATGAGTAGTTGGTGGTATTTGATTACGAGTAATAGTTAATCATTAGTCTGACTGTTATATAAGTTAGTATTGTTTCAGATGTTTTAAGAATGGCTGTGTGTGTATACATATACGTACACTTGTATGTGTACTCATGATATGTAATACAAAATATTTAGCGCATTTTCAAAATGGAGAAAAATAATGTCTTAATTATATATAAAATAAAAGTTACTATTTACTTTTATTTAAACATTTTAAAATTAAATAAAGTTAATGCTTGTGTTTATTTCACGTTTGAATATCCAAACATTGCATGTGCTAAATAAGCAGAGTGGTATACAATATCATCATTGCTAGACCTTGTGATTGTAATGTGAACTAACAGTAAATGATGTTGTTAAATTCTTTACTGTATTGTGTTTGTGACTTGATGCACTAATGATGCAGTTAAAATTAGACTAAATGTATTTTAAATATAAAGAAGGGGAGGTAGATTAGTGTTTAGTGGTATAAAGAAATAAATAAAATTAAATGCAGTTCCATGATTTCACCAATACATATGAGTATAACTCTAATTAAAATAGGATTGTGCAATCTAATTGGTTTGAGATGTGCTTTTAGATGTACATTTGTTTGTAGACATTTAAAGAATCATGTATTGCTCATCTATTAGTGCAATCCCATTATCTCAGTCTATTGACAAGCATAATTATTGTGAAGGTTCATTATATTTTTATTATATAAATGAATAATTAATCATGTTTTATTTGGGTGTTATGATCAGCTGATGTGTTCTATAGAAATAGAAATTATTTAGTATTTAGTTTTATAATTTAAACATTTTAAAATCAAATATAGTACATTTGTATTTTTTTTTTTTTTTTTAAATGTTTGAACACATAAACCAAAATACCAAAATAAGCAGAGAGGCATGCAATATCATCATTGATAGACATTATTGTAATGTGAACTAACACTAAATGATGTTTTTAAATTCTTTACTGTATTGTGTTTGTGAATTGATGCAGTAATGTGTCATTTAATTTATCCTTCTATATTTTGTGTGTTTATGTAGATGCCTCGGACGAAGCAGTCTCAGCGCTCCCAGGCAGCCAAGAAGAGGATGGCGGACCGGATGGCTGCTGATCCTGTAGAGGCTCTGCCACCTCTTAAAAAATTGGCAGAATTAACTGAGCGTTGTGTGTACCACAACGAGTCTAAACAAAAGCCTGAAAAAAAGCCTGAACAAAAACTTGAACAAAAACTTGAACAAAAACTTGAACAAAAACTTGAACAAAAACTTGAACAAAAACTTGAACAAAAACTTGAACAAAAACTTGAACAAAAACCTGAAAAAGATACTGAGATGACTATGAATGCTGTTTCTGCTCTATGTCCACAGACTTCTTATATCAGAGGCTCTTTCCATCAAGGACATTACCGTTTTGGCCGGAATATGGGAAAGCAATGTGGTGCAAATAGTTTAACAGCAATTGTGATGTGTAAGTTGAAAAGTGTGTTGCAGTGGACGATAAGTGACCTGAATGCAGTTCTGATCCATGGAGATGAGCTGTACAGTACCATGAGAGACACAGGGAAAATCAACGATCCTGAATCCGGCTTCATACGTGTTCATGAGCTGCCACACACACACATGCTGAACAATTGTCAGTTTGCAATAAACTATGGTGAATCATTGACTGGCTTGTTTGGTGTCAATAAATATGATGGAGAACTGCAAGGGTATGCTATGTCACTTGATGAAGCAGTAAATCAAGCATTTCAGACGTTTGATGCATGTTTGGTCAATATTAAGCTATTCATATGTGCAGC
>NW_026127389.1:0-23826 GCF_022985175.1 Labeo rohita
AGACCACTAGGTGGCAATGGTGATGCTTTTTAACAAGCCAGACAAGTTCTGACTTGAAACATACCAGAGACAGACTGTCAGACTGCTCTACAGGATGTTGCATCTGTGAAATGAGAAGTGAGAAGAAAAGAGAGAGAAAGAGAGAAAATGTGTAACATTCAAAACTGCAGAAAATACTGTACCATGCATTGCCATGCATGTCACGGTGGACTAGGCTATATATCAATGCCCCATGCATGGTTCCATTCCTGTCATTTTTTTTTTTCGCCTCCGCCTGAATGACAGTCATATATACTTCTGTAGGAAGTTGTCACACATTGGCCCTTTAAGTGACAAATGTTTAGCCAGTGAGAAATGGCAAACCTCAGAAACTGCCAAGAATAAATTAAATAGTGCTATGCATAAATTAAATAGTGCTTGTGCGGTCTTCATTTTGGGTTGTACACTCAAGGTCTTTGGGGTCTGTAGAGAGCCCACGCAACAAAATTTAATTTTGTAACAAAATAATAGTTTTTTTCTAAAACAAAATTCATTTTTTTGTTCATTATTGTTTTTACTACATTTGTGCCAGTTTCTGAGGATTTATTATTATTTTTTTATATAAATTAATAAATAAATATTTTTTTTTAATAGGTTTTTATACAAAAACAGCTTTTTGTGTAAAATTCACTTTATGAAAGACCCACATTTTTAACTTTCATTCATGGTATAACATGGATCATTTGACATAGTTTGGTGTAAGATTTTTGCTCATCATTTGGAAAATGCCGGTTTAAAAATAAAAAATTATCATTTTTACCAGTAGATGGCTGCAGAGCTCCACTATTTACTATGTGCTATTTGACTAACTGAAAGACATCCTTTTACAAGTTTTTCAGTGGGAAAGGAAAGGATGTGACGTGTGGCCAAGTATAGTGACCCATACTGAGAATTTGTGTTCTGCATTTAACCCATCCAAGTGCACACACACAGTAGTGAGTAGTGAACAAACACCCGGAGCAGTGGGCAGCCATATTGCTATCACTGCGGCGCCCGGGGAGCAGTTGGGGGATCGGTGGCTTGCTCAAGGGTCTCATCTCAGTCGTGGTAGTGAGGGTGGATAGAGCACTGGTTATTCACTCCCCCACCTTCAATCCCTGCCGGATCAGGGACTCGAACCTGCAGCGTTTCAGTTGCAAGCCCGATTCCCTAACCATTAGGCCACGTCTTTTTTTTTTTTTTTTTTTTGATTTTGATTTTGATTTGAATTTTTGGATTTTATCTACAAATGAAATCACAATTATACAAATAAAAATTACTTTTTGTCAAAGAAATGGATGAATTGATAAATTTTGAATGGATGAATTTTGAATGGACATTTTGTTGGTTTGATTCTAATCATAATGTAACTATTGAAAAACTGATTTTTTTTCAGTACAAAAAATATTAAACTTTGACAAAAAGTAATTTTTTATTGATATAATTGTGATTTCATTATATGTAGATATCAATCCAACTGAAAAAACTTGTAAAAAGATATCTTTTAGTTGGTCAAATAGTAAATAGAGGGCAGCCATATTGCTATCACTGTGGCGCCTGGGGAGCAGTTGGGGGCCTTGCTCAAGGGTCTTACCTCAGTCATGGTATTGAGGGTGGAGAGAGCACTGGTTATTCACTCCCCCCACCTTCAATCCCTGCCGGATCAGGGACTCGATTCTAATCATAAAATCATAAAAACTGATTTTTTTCAGTACAAAAAAAAATTAAACTTTGACAAAAAATAAATTTTATTATATGTAGATATCAATCCAACTGAAAAAACTTGTAAAAAGATATCTTTTAGTTGGTCAAATAGCAAATAGTAAATAGTGGAGCTCTGTAGCCATCTACTGGTAAAAATATATATTTTTTATTTTTAAAGCGGCATTTTCCAAATGATGGGCAAAAATCTTACACCAAACCATGTCAAATTATCCATGTTATCCCCATGAATGAAAGTTAAAAATGTGGGTCTTTTATAAAGTGAATTGTACATAAAAAGCTGTTTTTGTATAAAAACTTAATAAAAAAAATATGTATTTATTAATTTATATAAATTTAAAAAAATATAATAAATCCTCCGAAAACGACACAAATGTAGTAAAAACATTAATAAATAGGAAAATAATATTTGTTTTAAAAAAAAAAAACTATTACTTTGTTAGAAAATTAAATTTTGTTGCATGGGGTCGCTAGAGACCCCAAAGACCTTGAATGTGACTTTTTTTTTTAACACTAACATAAAATCAAGATATCACTCCAATTTTTTTTTTTTTTTTTTGTAGATCTAGATAGTGCTGACAGTTTTACAAAGTCTCATGTAATTTCGACAAAGAGAACATTTTTTAAAAATTAAGCGAAAGTCATTTGCGGGTCAAAATGACCCCGAAGACCGCATAAGCGTTAATAATGTTTTAAACATCATTTCAGTTCAGGCCCATGAATGTGAGACTCATCAGTTACTCCACAAACAGACTGGACAAATGACAGTAAGTGTTAAGCAGCATTAAATACCTGCTATATCATGCTTTCTGTACTAATTGTTATTATCTGATGTTAAACATGTTTTATGGTTTCCACAGTTCACTTGTTATGACAATAACACTGCCACTGTTGTTAAAGTTTGTTGTTGTTAAACTTTTAATCCATTTGCATTCTAAAATTTCATAATAAAAGTCCCAAAATCATAAAAGACACAGAGAGTCCTCCATTACAATACAGACAAAAGACCATCATTCAGTGCAGGGATGGGGATCAGTGATTGATGGCCCGTACCCCTGCAGAGTTTAGCTCCAACCCTAATCAAACACACCTGAACAAGTTCCCCACCCCTGATTCAGTGCAAGAAACACCGACTCAAAATCTGTCATTTTCAATTTGCACATTTGTTTCCTAATGTTTCTCAGGTGCAATGCTTTGTAAATCATGGTGAATCTGCAGCAAATTTCATTGATCATAATTTTGAGCCCCTGCAGGTTTTGCCTCTGTAACATTAGGTTTGTTTTTCTTTTGTGTTTCTTACGGGAATCTGAAATGACAGAGGTGGTTTACACATGTTTTACCACAGAGCAATGATCAAAGTCTCTGTGAATCTGTTTCCTCACCAGATTGACCACAGTAACTGTATCTGTGCTTTATAATGTATTACTGTATTAAATTATATAAACTTTATGTTTGTTTAAGTGAACTATTTTGGGGTTTCCTTCGGACTGATATTGATATCCACATTTGATCAAAACAAAATTTTTGATCTGGTTATTAAAACAAGAGAAACTCCTTCAACATGGAATGTGTCAGCATGCCTTTTAGTTTCAGAACTGGTGATTTTGGCATCATACAAATTCTCTCAGAATTATATAGTAAAATCTTCAACTCTGTTAACAAACAAGCATGTGACCTGAACACAAATACAACAAATTTCATCTTTTTTTGCAACTCTTTTCATCTTTAAGCACTGTCCCATCCACCCAAACGAGAACAGCGTGGAAAAGAGCTCAAGGTGTCCAGATGTGAATTAAAAAGATGCACTTTAGCTTGTGTTTCAAAAAGAGTGCGACAAAGGTGCGACGATCAACATTTTATTATTATTATTATTATTATCACAAAGCTGAATTTATATTGAAATCTGTATTACTTTGACAATAATCAGGGGCTTCAGCCACCGAAGCTATAGAGGGTTTGCACTTACATCACGATTTGGTCAGTTATCTGGATGCGTGGCCATATTGGCAATACTCTAATGTAAACGAGAGCATTGATTACACGGTTAATGCACTACTGAATACTTTGTTCTGCTAATTTATGTTGTCTAAACTACAGGAAAAAGTGGAAGCTTCTAAGTCATATAAATAAGGACTTAGTAAGCAGGAAAGGGCACAATGTTTTAACAAACTAAAGTTAATAGGTTGTAAAGTTATGTTTTAATTAAGATATTAGCCTAATATTTTACCTACCTGATGGAAAATGATGAGAACCAACACTAATGTTGTTTCTTGCCCTAGAAATCGTGGTTCAGCTTGGCCAAACACCTATTGTTCATCTGATGACCCATCCTAAAAACATTCTATTCTGAGATGTGTTTTAAGTTAATCGTAAAAAAATTCTATTCTGACATGTGTTTTAAGTTAATCCTAAAAACATTCTATTCTGAGATGTGTTTTAGTTTTTTTTTTTTTTTTTTTTTTTTTTTTTTTTTTTTTTTTGCTTCTTGTTTAATAGCCATGATCGATTATGATGGCCTAAATATTAGAATGTGCGCCTGAGCGTGTCCTAATTGTCTCCTCCCCCATCAGATAATTGTTTATACATAACAGGCACATTAAAACATTAAACCTTATTTGAACTTTTTAGGCTTGCCAAGCCCAGTCCCCTGTCACCACCACTGCTGATTGGGATTGGCAGAACAAAACCCCCGAAGCTCCGCCCAGAATCAAAGTCCATAAACACTATAGGGATAAATTGAAGTATTGATGAAAATACACTGATTAGCTTTATTAGCCTGAATTCAAAAGCAACATGAATAAATGTGTTTTAATCTTGCTTTTCTCTTTGCTCCTCGGCGGTAAGTATATTTTAAAATTCTTTCGGTTTCGTTTGACGGACCGTTAGAAAATGCGTATTTTCATTTGTTGTCTAATTTCTACTATTTTCGCGATCTGTCTGTTTTCCCCGTATGTCGTTTACGTTTTGTGTAGGCTAATACCATTTTAATACCCTTATGAAAATTAACCGTGATTTTACTATAGTAGAAGTGTAGAAACTATGGTTAGTGTACAGCAAAACCATGGTTAATTTGTGGTTAACATGGTTTAAGGTGTTTTTGTGTGTGTGTGTGTGTGTGTGTGTGTGTGTGTGCTAAAACCGTTGTTCATTTTTGTATAGGGTATAAACAGTACGTAATTCATAAACATTAGTACGTAATTCTTGCTAATGTCCTGAAAAATAATGAATGAATAAATAAATAAATAATAAAAAAAAAAAAAAAAAAAAAAAAAATTTTGTCAGCAACCCTGACAAAAGACTATCAACATATGTACTGAAAAAAATGTTATTGTTTTCCAGGTGTGTTTGGTATTGCAGATGAAGTGCAGTCAGTGTCAGTGATGGAGGGAGATTCTGTCACTCACTGATTTTACTGAAATACAGAGAAATGATCTGATAATGTGGAGATTTGAAAATATTCTCCTAGTTTACAGACGGAACAATAAAGTCAAAATTTTTAGTGATAGACTATCACTGATAGTGCTGGTGGGAGATTCAGAGACAGACTAAAACTGGATCAGACTGGATCTCTGACCATAACAAACACCAGAACCACAGACGCTGGACTTTATCAAATACTCAGCAGCAGAACAGAGCTTCCACTCAATACATTCTATCTAACCGTCTATGGTGAGTAGAAAATTAAAAAAAAAAAAAAAAAAAAAAAAAAAAAAAAAAAAAGTTTCAGGCCTACTGACTTGAGTCATATTCATGTTTGATATTTTACATAATTTTAATCTTAAAAATAAATAAATATTAACTGAAAGTGAAAAATCTTGCAAGTAAGTAAATATATAAAAATTATAATTAATAATACAATGATCAGCATTTAACATTGACTTCTCTATGTAATTAATAAAAATTGGCACTGAAACAGACACACACAATGCATTAAATCACTGACAAATAATACGACTCTGTTGTGTACTGCTAATTTATTTTATTTTATTTCAGCTCCTCTGCTCATTCCTGTCATTACCCGTGATTCTTCACAATGTTCTTCATCAACAGCAGCAGCATCCAAATGTGTACTTCTTTGTTCAGTGTCGAACATGAGTCATGTGACTCTCTCCTGGTTAAAAGGAAACAGTTTATTGTCCAGCATCAGTGTGTCTGATTTCAGCATCCGTCTCTCTCTACCTCTGGAGGTGGATTATCAGGATGAAAACACCTACAGTTGTGTAATGAACAGCCCAAACAGCAACCAGACTCAACATCTGAACATCAGTGAACTTTGTCACTCATGTGCAGGTATGTTAGTTAACTCTTTTGGTCACATCTTTTGACATGATTTACATGGTTTGTTTAGTGTAAAGTATGTACTTTAATGAATAATATACATAAATAAAACAACAGCTGCCAGGCACACTTTATCTTTATGATCATCAGATGACAGTAAAATGAAAACTAATCGCTTCAACACACAACACATTAAAACCTTAATTAAAGCTCAGGTAATTTCTAATAAAACTAATACACATTTTCCTATTTTTCCATCCTTTGAAGCACACATAATTAAATTATTAAATGATGGGTATTCAGCTTTTTAAAATGTTTTACTTATAATGAATTTGAGTATCATCAGAGTCAAAAAAAGAAATAAAAATAGTGAGAGTAGAGAGAATGAGAGTTAAGTTCTTCTCAAGATTATTTAGGCTAATAATTATACATTATGTTTTAGTTACACCAGCATGCTTGGCATAAAGGCTACATGTTTTAAAATGGCGTTGTACAATAACATTGAAGATGTAAGAAGTTTCATGTTTAGTCACTAGGAGGCGCTCCAGGATCGTCATCTGCTTTTGAAGACCTCAGTAGAACCTAAGCTCTAAAGTCAAAATCTGGACAGTCTCATCCTGTTTTGTTCAAACTGAAATTTAGTCTGTACAATCCAGGTCTATTAGGCTACAACTATTGAAACCTTCTGAAAAAAATAAATAAATAAATAAATAAATAAATAAATAAACAATTAATTCTACTAACTTATTAGGGCGTTTTCCCCTCAGACCACAGTAAACTGTGCTCTGATTGGTTGTCTCTACTACGGTGGGCATGGCTGGAATGTTTTGAGGTCAACATCAGTTTGTTACTGATGAATCAGATATTCTCACTCAACACTGAATAAATAAAGCAGCCCTTTATACTTACTGTTAATTTATTTCACATGCTGCGGTTCTGTGATGTTTTTCAGCTCGTCCACCCGCTTCTGCTGTCAATCCTCAAAATCCCCCATCAACTGAAAGTGATGCAGGTAATGACACTGATATTCAGATCAACAGCACAATTATTCTCCATCACTGCATCTTCAGGGATGCAAAGACATTCAGATAACTGCATATTTCAATTCTCAGTCAATCATCATCATATTATATATAATTTATAATGAATAATTCTAGGTTACTTTGCACAGTCTGTTTCAAAAACCTTAAAATATTAAAACGTTGAACTTTTACAAACAAAACACCATCTTTCAGCGTGTGAAACACTGGCTTTCAAATAATATTTACTGATCCATGTAAAATAACGTTGCGTTGTAGTTTATGACACATTAAAACATACATTACTGTATTAAACAAAACATGTTTTCATGTTTAGTCACTAGGAGGCGCTCCAGGATCGTTATCTGCAAGACCAGTGTACAATGTGAGGTCTGAAGTCAAGAACTTGCTTAAACTAATATTTACTTTGTGAAAGAAGGCCCAATAGAACTACTGAAACCTATTTTCAAAGATTTTGAACAGTTCTGTTACAGTATTAGGGTGTTTTTCCCTCAGATCACGGGAAATTGTGTTCTGATTGGTCGTTGCTGTTCTGGTGGGCGTGGCTGCAGTTGTGAAGTCAACATTAGTCCGTTACTGATGAATCAAACATTTTTGCATCAGGACACTAGGGGGCGATGATGACACAGAAAAAAAATATTTGTGAAATAATTTCGTTCATTTTGTATATGCCTATATCCACTCCAGAAGACGATCTGAGAACACATTCTGATGTAACCTTAAAGTAAGCTTACAAGTATGCTTCAAATTAATTTTATTAAGTATACTTAGGTAAAGTTAAAGTATATTTGTACACTCAAAAAAATGGCACTTTGGTTGAACATGATTTAATCGTGGACAGTGGTTCCACATGATTGCACCACATTATCTTAACAACACTGGATGATGTTAAACCAGCTTGAAATATTTGTGTTCATTTTACATGAACAGATGACATTGAGTAAACATGATTTAACTACTTATTTTTAACTTGTATTAATGGTTTTTATTGAACTTCAATTAATCATGCCATCTTAAATTTAATCCTTGATGTTAAGCCGATATGTTTATGTCACTTTTAATGAATCCCATTTAGTCAAGTTACTACTATGCTATACTATAAAACTATACTATGCTATAAAATAATGAATATCACCTGTTTTTTCCCCATACTTCAATGACTACAGAGGCAGCTAATATGTAATAAATCCTTTTTATTAGGGAACAGCTTAAGCAGGTGTCACACGTTCAAAAACATTTCAAACTCTTAAAACACATTAAGCCTCAATTTTTGACAATGTATATTAAACAAATGTGTACAGAAATGTTTTCCTTTACAATGCAAAATGAAATAACAGGTTCACATTCCTACAACTTAGCAAAGTGTGTTAGCTTTTAATGCATTTCACAACAAGAAAGTAACATCTGCAATTCCAAAGTAAAAAAAAAAAAGAAACTATTCCTCTTCACATAAAAAAAAAAGTCAAAAGTCAAATCAATAAAGGCATTAAAAATGTGTGAACATGAAGCATGAACATGTTTTGACTATTTGACACTAAAACCAGTCCTTTAATGAGGTGCAAAAAGCTTGGTCTTGAGCGCTTGAACTTTAGTGGAGAGTTTATGTCCATCAAGCTCCAGGAACACTTTTTGCAGTAGTTCAAAGGTGTATCGAAGCTCCTTAGGATAACTTAGATTTAGGGCATATATTAGCCCAATCAGCAATGCAACACCATTAGCTACATTACCAAGCCCTTCTAGTGCTGTAACTCCTTCAAGAACTACTCCAACATCCGCAGGTCCATCACCAACTTCACAACCTTCACATCTGATGACCATGCACTCCTTGATGAGATTGTCAGGATCCTCATTTAGGTAGACAAACAGGGCTTTGAGGACACACTCCCACTTAACATTAATGCAGTCACACTAGGGAAAATAAAGAAAATTAGCAACATGTACCAATCAACTAATACATTTTCAAGTCACACAAGTCATAAGTGAGAAACAAATGATTAATTTATCTAGAAAAACAATTTTCGCAGTTATCATACCTGTGTAAGTGGCACAAGAAGTTTCCTTATCCTTTGTCCCTGAGCTCCACCTCTCTTGGCAAAGATCCTCAGAAGACTTGGAGTGTGTTCATCCAGCTTTGAGAAGAATTTTGAAATTAAGGCGACAGTTGTTATCCGTGCAAATTCAGCACAAACCTAAAACACAAAGAGAAAAACACCACAACTTTAATGTATGCCCAAAAAAGCTAGCTAGCCTATGTGTTCTAACTTGCTTATATGGTGAAATTATTTTATTTGACTTATTGGCATTTTAATACATTTTATTTTATGTAAAATCCCACTTAAAGACATCAGGGTGAATTACCTCATTTTTACCTCTTTCAGGCATAAAAATCGTGCATTCTGTCATAAATACATTAGTATAAACCTACAAAATAAAGCAGTTGGCTAATATTGTTTTTAATAACACCAATGCAAATAGATGTACACATACCTGTTTGTCTGCCGTTTAATTCAGTTGATAACGCGGCGATCTCTTTCAGGCATTCTGTCAAATACATTAGTGTCAACAAGGCATGTGCATCATCAGCGTTGCCATATTATAATAATCACAATACATGTGTTATGATACAATATTATTGCGGTATTAATTATATTGCAATATATTACCCGTTTTTGGAAATAGGCTCATTTTACAAAGTCTCCTCTAGAGAAAAACAGATGAGTTTGATCATTTTTTTAATCTTTTTTTTTTTTTTTTTTCAAAAATATGTTCAGACAATCTTTAGGTCTGGCGGAGGCACTTTTAGTTTAGCTTAGCACAGATCATTGAATCGTATTAGACCAGTAGCATTTCGCGCTTAAATTACCAAATAGTTTCAATAATTTTCCCATTTAAAGCTTCACTCTTCTGTAGTTACATTGTGTACGAAAACATTTTTGAGCAAGATGCTACTAGACTAATTGGATTTAATGAAAACTAAAAGTGCCCCCGCCAGACCCAGAGATTGGTTGAACGGATTCAAAAATGGTCAAACTCATGTTTTTCTCTAGGGGAGTTGTAAAATGAGACCATTTACAAAAAAAAAAATAAATAAAAAAAAAAGTTTTCCTATGGGACTGTACTGGTTACAGTCAGTATTTCTATTATACAACTTTAAAACGTGTGTGGTTCTGAAAGAAACAAATATAAATAACTGTAAAAATTATTAGCCATACATCCATACCATTCTAGCAACCAAAGGCGCAAATACCCATTATTGATATTATTATTAACAATATTCAGTAACCAATTATTATTGTCATTAATGCTTTCAAAACGCACTGAACCATCAACCACACGACACAACATTTTTAGAATATCTTTGATCGATGCCATGAAAATGAACAGAGTGCAAAGATAGTTAGTAGTACAGTGGGTTGAATCTTGATTAAACTAACAAACGTGCAAACTTGGACACATACCTTTTCGTTTGATGTTTAATTCAGTTGATGGCGCGGTGATCTCTTTCAGCCATAAAACCGTGGATTCTGTCATAAATTCATCCGTATCAGTCGACATAAATAAAACAGTTGGCTAAAATTGTTTCAAATGGACGGAAAAGTTACCTGTTCGTTGCTGTTTAATTCAGTTGATGGCGCGGTCATCTTTTTCGGGCTTAAAATCGTGCAATCTGCCATAAATACATTACGTTCAACCAATACAATAAAACTGTTTGATAATATTGTTTCTAATAACAGTGACGTAAATGAATGAACACGTACCTGTTCGTTTTAAGCTTATTTCCAGTTAATAGCGCGGCGACCTATTTCAGACATGCGCAGCATTAACGCATTTTATGAATGTTGCCGCCAGGATATGCAAATTGCATCACAGCAAATTTCCGCTTCCTTTAGGTTGAGAATGTCGTTTATTTTCAGGCTGTTTTGACATTCAGTCCGACTGACTGAAAAACACACATTTTATACGTGCGATTGACTTTTATTAAACATTATTTGTATCAGTCCGATTGATTATCGTTTCTTATTCTTCTTTTTCTTCTTCTATGGATTTACTGGCGGGTCGCATACCAACTTTTTAGGTGCATACCGCCACCTCCTGTGCTGGAGTGTGAAGTGATTTCAGACTAGGTGTATATTGTGACGTCAATATTCAATTTTTAGTCCACTATCCAAAAATGAATTGTACAATTTTCTTTATTATTTTACCAGATCCTTGTTAAGTGTTTAATATGTTGCATACAGAGAATTCATTGCTTCCTAAGTTCTGTAATGGACTCTATGCACGATCACTTCCGCGTTTGGTCTCAGACCGCTCAGTTACATCCGGTCCAGCACCGGAAGCCGTTTTCGCTATTGGTTATAACTGTGTGAAACTGGAGCAGGAGAGGATGACATACTACAATCGCTGTTTACAAGAGCTTCCCTGCATAACTGTAAATGACGTTAATCGTATCATGAGGCAATCAGCTCAACAGTAAGAAAGAGAAGGGCTTCAAATGATATATTTAGAGTTACATCGACAATTTTGAGGGTGAGTATTGTCATACTATAATTTTATACGAATATCGATTCTAGCCATCTTCGTTTCTCACAGTTTATGTCTTTGCATGTATGTATTTATTTATTTATATATCTATCTATCTAGTTACATTTTATGTACATTGTTTGCATCTTATGTGATTTTTTTTTATTAATATACATTTTACTTTATGAACGTTACTAACTATAACTAATATCTCCAGTTTCTAGTAAGGATCAGGTGACAGGAGCGATCTGCGTGAGGGCGACATGTTTCAGGTCCATGAGAAAGTCAGAGAAGCCGCATAGTTTGGGAGTAGGAAGACACAATCAAGACTTTAGCTAAGCAAAGTTAACGTTTTAAATAGAGATGCACCGATCGACCTGTATTGTGCCAGATGTTGCTTGTGCAGCCTGCGTTGCCACAGCAGAACTGTTTTGTGTCTCCGAGCAACACAGCGTTTCGTTACTGAATAAATCCACGTTTTTAACGAATCAAATGAGTCAGTGATTCAGTAATCCATTCATAAAGACAGTTGCTTGCCTCGTTTCTGAATGAATCAGCTGTTTAAACGAATCTGTTGAACTCACTTATTCAAACAGCCTTTTGCTGCCACCTACTGGTTTGGTTTCACTTTATTTTAATTTCATTGCCTACAGGTGTAGAAAACACACACACCAAAAAATAAAATAAAAAAAACGAACACAAATAATCATTTAATATTGTATTTACACAACATCACCATACATAAAATGCTTAACACTGTATCAAAGTTATTTATATTTACATTTCTGCATTATAAATGTTCAGTTATATTTATATATTTACATTACTGCATTGCGTCTGTTCAAAGTTATATATATCTACATGTTTACAGTATTGTATTGAAACTGTTTATTATATTTAAAAGTTTACATTTCTGCAGTGCAGGCAACATTGTATAAAATATACGTTTATATTATTTATTACGAAAATAAATCTAAAATCATCAATCTTCAACAAATGTTCTCTTGTCTCTAATCCTTTGCCCAAGCTTTCACTAATGGGCCATTCTGGTAATTACTATAATGTATAACTATATAAAACTATATTGTAATACTTAAATTATAAATCGCTGTCAAATTAATCTTATGAAAGAGTTTTGCCGCTAGTAAACTTCGCTATAGAATGCGCTATGCGGAAGTAAATGGGCTGTCCGAGATTCTACCGGAAATACGTCAGCAGCGTTCGTGCATAGAGTCCATTCTCTTCTAGTTTCTTCTTTCAAAATAAAAGTGTTTAAATTAGTAAGTATGAATACTTTTATGTGCTTTATTTTTCAAAACTTAGAAAGTAGACATTAGACCAAATAAATATGAACAACAGTAAAAGCCTTAATTTTTTTTATAACATTTTCATTTATGTTGCTTTGCACTAAATGTGCACAATAAATGAGAGGGTGCTCGCTGCAGAGCCAGATGGGAGGAGCTGGAGCTCCAGCTCCCCCTCGCTGGAGGTAATGGGTGGAGATAGACACCTAACCACACCCTAACCCTACCCCTTACTCTATCCTAACCCTAACTCCACCCATTAGTTCACACAGAGGTGGAGCTGGACCTCCAGAGAGGAGGAGCTGGAGGCCATTTGGCTCTGCAGTGAGCAGTACTTGCAATAAATGTTGATTATTAAACTCCACATTAGCTTTATTTTGTCACTAGACATACTAATAGGCTAATGTGTGCTTCATTCGACACAAACCAAATACACTTTAAATGGATATAATGCATTGTCTTTCAAATAACAGCAATTTAAGACAAATAACAAACTTAAAAACACCAATAACCATTTAATTGCACTTCTATAATTATAGTCAAGCTATAAATTAATAAACAAAAATATTTAAAATAAAGTATAAATATTATGTAAGTTATTATATATATTTTTTAATTCAGTCATAACAGTTTGGCTGAGCTAAGTGATTGAATGAAAATTGAAAAATGGCCACAATGGCATTAATCCAACGTGAATTGTTTAGGTAAAGTGAACAGAACTGAAAAATCATTTTTTTGAGTGTAGTAAGTGTGCTAATATTCATGTATTAGAAGTGTACTACTATACCAAAATGGCCAAAGAGAAAGATCAGACTAGATCTTCACACTTTACTCAGACTACAAACAACTGTGAAAACAGTTCATGAGAGTTCAGTGCGCTTCTGCTAAAATAGACAGTTGACTTCCTGCTGAACACTTATGTTTCCTGTTTGACTAAAAGCTGAAGCCAGTTCTGCTCATTTGAATGTGAGAAAGGAAACAAAGAGATAGTAGAAATACTTAAGTCAAAATTTGTCTTTCAAATTCTAAATAACTTTGGCTACAGTGACAAGAGATAAAACTATAACATTGCATTGTGATTTTAACATATTTTTAATTATTCATTTCCATTTGTCAGTTTTAATTCTTATAGCTTTCCAACTGAGAAATATGCACAAAGAGAGTCTTCAGATCCACTGTTGATGTTCTACCAATATTTTCTTTTAACACATTTCACTATGCATTACATACTAACAGCTTCTCAGACTGCATCAGATTTCTGTCATATTTTTGAGCTCCTGCAGGTTTTGTTGAAGTTTCTTTTTCTCCTTGACCTTTTGTGTTTGTGTTTCTTACAGGAATCTGAAATGATGGAGGTGATTTACACGTTTTACTGCAGAACAGTGATCAAACTCTCTGTGACTGACCATAGTAACTGCTGTATCTGTATTTACATGTATTACTGTTATGATTTTATTATTATCATTAATATGTCCTTATTTTATCAGGCCTTAAAATTCTTAAGTTTAGACTGTATTATGTAATTTGTAACTGTAGCTGATTTGCAATAACTGTAATTTGTGGAAAGTGCATTATTCACCGATGGAGTTTTGGTTCTTTGCCGCTGTCGCCTCTGGCTTGCTTAGTTGGGGACACTTTCTCTTAACACAATATTTTATTTTATTGGTTTTGATTAACTACCTTTACCTAAAATGTGAGTGTTTACTGTTGCCTTTGGCATTGTTGATGTACTGTTTCCTATTTAATACTGTACAGCCGCCTTGTCACAATTCTGTATTGTTAAAGGCGGTATATAAATAAAGGTGACTTGACTTGACTTCAGGGTTGTTTTAGCAGTAGATTTCTGACTCTTTAGCGGGGATCAAAGTTTTGTCAACATAGTTTGTCTCTATTGATGTCTTGTGAGGTCCATGGGCTGTGCGATGACATTAAAGTTCATGAAAAACAAAATATATAGAGATAACACACCTCTGTACATTAAAGCCGTTTAATATGAATTCATTGCTTAAAATTGTTAAGAAAAACAATGTGTGGAATTTTAAAAGCTTTAATAGCCTGCTGAAAGGCATAACCAGGAGAGAAACAGATATCAAACACCTTCTTTACACATAAACGTATTTTACAAATATGCAAATATTATAATATGAAAAGTTCAGATGCAAAAGCCTCTAAATCTATCTGACGTATTTCTTTAAAATGAGCATTTCTTTCTGGCTACTTTGTATAGTTTTCTGTGTGAGTACTGGTGCTTCTGATTGGACTGAGGCTGGAATTTAGCGAGTTTGAAGTAAAAGTATTTGATGGACGTGTACTATGTGTCAGGAGCATTCACTCAGTATCATTATCTCATTTTTGACCGAGATGGCTTTTAGCTGGTTTTGCATCTTAACTCATACACTTCATATACTATAATATACTATAATATAATGTAATATAACATAACATAACATAACATAACATAATATATACTAACACCCTTCAGTCCAGTCTGAACATCACCACAGACACCATTTCATTTATTTTACTTACAATGATTTGATTATCATCCTTATTTAAAACGACATTGTAAAATAACATTGCGTGATAGTTTATAACGCATTAAAACATCAATATATGTTTTGATGTTTAGTCTATAGGGGGAGCTCCAGGCGCTTTATCTGCTTTAGAAGGTAAAGAGGACTCTATGTCTGAAGTTCCCCAATGCAACTACTGAAACCCATTTTAAAAGATTTTGACAGTTCTGTCATAGTATTGGGGTGTTGTCCCATCAGACCACAGGAAACAGTATTCTGACTGGTTGTGGTGGGCGTGCCATATGCTGTTGCGATTTTTGCTACCCAGTTGACAAAACAGTTTATTCCAGCCTGAGGCAGTTTGCCACCAATGAATAATAATAATAATAATAATAATAATAATAATAATAATGAATAACACTTTTAAAAATAAAACAAAGTACAATGATTCTACTGAGTTTTGTACCATGGTAGTAACAATGGTACTTCGGTGCTACTGCCACACTTTTTTTTTTAATGGTAAAACAAGTTTTTTGAGGACATGTCGAGGCACATTAGCCCACTAAAGTGACAAATATTTATTTATTGTGAAATTACACACCTCAGAAACTGGCATAGTGCCACACACAATCTAATGTGTGCAATTTCAGGTGCTTGCAGAAATATTCATAGGACTATGTGGAAATGTTAGCAAAACGTTCATAGAACATATTTTTGTTAGCTGGGAAATCTATTACCAATCAAACCACAATTAATGGCAAAACAAGTTATTTTTTATTTTCTTAATATATTATATCATTCTATTTTCGTTACAACAGAGGTTTATAAAGGCTCAACAGCTCAATGAATGAAATGCTAAGAGCGTTTAGCATACAGTGTATATATATATATATATATATATATATATATATATATATATATATATACACACACACACACACACACACATAGTTCTTTCTGGTCCTCGAATCTGATTGGCTGATAAGAGTGTGGTATTAGAGTCCAACAGCCGTTTCACCAATTGAAATTGTATCACTCTGTTTGTACCATTTTATAAATATTACTGTTTTGTGTCATGAAATGTAGTTTTAAGAGGTTTTCAGGCAAAAATGTACTTGTTTATAGTTTAAATATGCAGTTTGTTTGTGAAGATATCATGTTTGGGTATAAAAGGAGCATTTCAGTATTTGCAAGCAAAGCTATATCATGTCTCATCACTTTGTGCCAAATTTTATGACAAAAGTGTCAAACAAATCAAAAATCACATTTCTTAATTGAAAATCACAAAGAATTTAGGTCTTTCACCAACAACCACACATAATATTGTAAAAAGATTCAGGGAATCCAGAAAAAGTGTCAGTGTGTTTAGGGCAAGGAGAGACACCTCGGGTGAATGCGCATGACCTTTGAGCCCTCAGATGGCATTGTGTAAGAAACCATCATGCTGCTGTAGCATCTGGACCAATCAGACACAGTTATTTGTTACATTTAACAACTTTAAAAACCAACAAGCCTGCTATATGTTGGAGTTCTAGAGACAACCCCCAAAAGCAACTAACACCCTAAAAGGGCTCAGCTGCCAGGGCGACCATCTCACACCCTCCTTGTCTCCTGCGTGTCCCCAAGTCGGCCATAGCTCCACGATGGTCCTCAGCCCAGCACTTCAGGCTGCCGCCACGCCAGCGTCTGCACGCAAGATGGCTGCCGCCACGCCAGCATCTGCACGCAAGATGGCTGCCGCCACGCCAGCATCTGCTCACAAGATGGCCGCCACGCCAGAGCCTGCACGCAAGATGGCCGCCACGCCAGAGTCTGCACGCATGATGGCCGCCACGCCAGAGTCTGCACGCAAGATGGCCGCCACGCCAGAGCCCCCAGCCAAGATGGCCTCCGTTCCTGAGCCCCCTGACCAAGATGGCCTCCGTTCCTGAGCCCCCTGACCAAGATGGCCTCCGTTCCTGAGCCCCCGACCAAGATGGCCTCCGTTCCTGAGCCCCCTGACCAAGATGGCCTCCGTTCCTGAGCCCCCGGCCAAGATGGCCCCGCTCACCCCGAACGCCGTCCAGGGCCCGCTCCTCAAGAGCTTCCTTCAGAGCCCACGTCTCCTTTGTCACTTCCTGAGCCAAGTCAAGGCACAGCTTCACTTCCTGAGCCAAGTCAAGACACAGCTCCACTTCCTGAGCCAAGTCAAGACACAGCTTCGCTTCCAGAGTCAAGTCTTGTTGCAGCAGCGTTTCCCAAGGCAAGTCAAGTTTCCGAGTCCCGTCAATTGCAGCTGCTTCTCCTGAATCCAGTCAAGTTGCTACTGCATTTCCTGAGTCCAGTCAAGTTTCGGAGTGCAGTCAAGTTGCAGCTGTGTTTCATGAGCCAAGTCAAGTTCCCAAATCTAATCAAGTTGCAGCCGCTTCTCCTGAATCCAGTCAAGTTGCTCCTGCGTTTCCTGAGTCCAGTCAAGTTCCGGAGTCCAGTCAAGTTGCAGCTGCATCTACGGAGTCAAGTCAAGTTGCAGTTGGGTGTACCGAGTCGAGTCACATTACAGTTGCGTTTCATGAGTCAAGTCACGTTGCAGCTGAATCTACTGAGGCAAGACAAGTTGCAGCTGCAGTTCCTGAGTCAAGTCAAGCGGTTGAGTCAAGTCAAGCGGCTGAGCGCACCTCCGAGCCCGAACTGCCTCCAGCGCGCACCCCAGAGCCTGAGCTGCCTCCAGCGCACCCTCCAGAGGCAGAGCCCACGTCGGCTGTCAAGGCCGCTCCAGAAACCTCGCCTGCCGGAGAAGCCGCGCCAATGCCTCCTGAGGTGTCAGCCCAGGCTGTAGAGCCTCAAAAGGAGGCGGCGTTAATTTTTGAACTCTCTGCTTCTCCCCTTCCTCTGTCCACCTCCTCTATCCCTTCTCTCTCCAGGTTCCCGTCCTTGACGCGGGTGCCCGCACAGCCCTGGAGAGCTCCAGCGCGCCCTCCTTAGTCGGCGCCTCCTCCAGCTCGCCCGCCAGAGCCGGAGCTCTGTCCAGCTCGCCCTCCTGAGTCGGCTCCTCCTTCAGCGCGCCCTCTTGCGCGCCCTCCTGAGTCGGCTCCTCCTTCAGCGCGCCCTCCTGCACGCCCTCCTGAGCCAGCACCTCATCCAACGCTCCCTAGAGCTGGCAGAAACGTAAATTCCCCCAAGAAAATTTTAGAGGGGGGCTACTCCCCTGTTCAGCCATGGCCTCCTGGACTGTTTACCCGGCCATGGCTCCCTGAATCCCCAGACCCGCCATGGCCACCTGGACTGTTTACCCGGCCATGGCTCCCTGAACTCTCCGATCCGCCATGGCCCAATGGACTGTGTGCTCGGCCATGGCTCCCTGAAACCCCAGACCCGCCATGGCCAAATGGACTGTTTGCTCGGCCATGGCTCCCTGAAACCCCAGACCCGCCATGGCCAAATGGACTGTGTACTCGGCCATGGCTCCCTGAGCCTCCATATCCACCATGGCCTCCTGGACTATCTGCCCGGCCATGGCCTCCTGAACCCCCAGATCCACCATGGCCTCCTGGACTATCTGCCCGGCCATGGCCTCCTGAGCCCCCAGACCCGCCATGGCCTCCTGAACTGTATGATCCGCCATGACCCCCTGAGCTCCCTGATCCGCCCTGGAGGCCGTCCCTGTATCCTGTGTCTCCTGTGTCCCTGCCTACCGGCCTCCAGGGCGCCCGCCCTCCCTCCCTCTTTGGTTGATATACGGCACGAGACGCGCCTTTTCGGAGGGGGGCGTTAATGTCAGGATTTAGTCTAGTCTGTTCTGTTGTCCTTGTGTATTTTCCCCCATGGTTCCAGTGTATTTTGTTATGTTCCTTGTCTCCCCCTTTAGTTCTGTCTCTATTTGGTTTAGTCTTGCCCATATTTGTACTTCCCCTCGGTTGCTCGTTTGTAGCCACTACCCTGTCTCTGTGTATATAATGTTCTTTGTGCCTCACTCCCCTTGTCGGTGATTATATTGTCTTCAGTGTTCTTCCGTTCGTCGTGGTTGCTGGTTCCCTGTGTTTCCCTGAGTTTGTGTTCATTTGGATTATTTAATAAAGCCGCATTTGTTGGATCTCCACTCTCCTCCTGCTCCTTCCACGCACACGCACGACGTACACAACCGTGACAACTACACTGCCTTCAGACTTCAGAGGATGCGGCCGACTTGGCCTACGAAGGATGCTCCCAGTCTAACCTTTGCAGGATTTCTTATGATCTTATGAAATGGGAGACAATTCCTTTGATGCTTTGAAACTTTTTACCACTTTACCAGTGACATTAATCAATAATGTAATCATAACTAAAGCAATTGAAAATTTCAGTTCTACTTTCAGCAGAGGGAGCAAATAAAAAATAGTTACCATATAAAATTTTAAAAAGTTACCATATAATTCAATAAGTCATGTTTTAACTCTATATTGATTTTTTTTGTTGCATCATTGATGTGTTAAATAGAGAAATATGCAAGCAAAAACTATGTTTGTCCCCAAAACACTACTTGCATACAGAAAAATGGCCTACTGACACTCAAACCTGCAAGACCATGCTGGTGAACCAACATCACCAGCTCCATTTAGCTTGAGAACAACATGAATATGCTGGTGCACCAGCCTAGACCAGCATAAACCAGCCTGGACCAGCACTATACCAGTACTAACCAGCATTATACCAGCACTATACCAGCGCCAAGCTGGTTTATGCTGGATTTTTCAGCAGGGTCTGTGTGGGAGCATATAGGCCTGTATGGCTAACCTCATGTGTGGCTTTGACAACAGCATAGCAGCTGACACTGTAGAAAATGTGTTATAGGTATATCTAAATGCCATGTTATACTGAGGAAAGTGATACAGTGGATAAAGCAGCTGTCAAAAGCTTCATACCCACAAGCCACAGTGAGTGTTAATTCTCAAAAGTATAATGCAAGAACACTGCATCCCTGTTCATATGAAATATAAACCTAAAGAAGAAATGTAGTAAAACTACATAATATTGCTTTTTATGTTATCTTAATTGCACAAGTTAATATTCTTTAGAATTACAATGGGAAAAAAACAACAACATTATTATGCCAAACACTTCCCTGGAATAATAACTCATCAGAAAAAAGTTGCATGCCTCAACATTTACAATGAAATTACCACTGTAAACACAGATAAGTCCTGCTTGGGCCGGTAGCTGTGTTTTTATCAGTCTGGATGTTTACCTGCATCTTAAGAACTTTGCTTTAGTTGTTACAACTAAACTTGATATTGGATTGTTTTAAAGTTTTCAATAAATCAGTCAAATTAGTATTTGATGGTTTCAAATAAAGGGTGACAATTGCAGCATATATTGATCTAACCTTTAAATGTAGCTGCTGTAACCTAGTATGATTTGGTTGATTCACTGATGTTAAATTATATTTTTAACTTTTAGTTCATTTAAATAACTCTTTCTTTTAGGGTAGTCAAGTCCCCTTTTGAAGATGGCCTTTATGAATTACAGTCAATAAAACCTTAATTAATTGAAAACTAAAGTAATTGATTGACTTATGTTGATTTTATTATTAAATCATCTCTTTGCAGAAAGCAACTCTTTGGAGATTGTTGACAAGATGAGAAAATTACTCTTGCTGGTTTTCACCATAACAGGTATGATCTGTGCTCTAGTTACATATCATTCTAATATACAGTTCATTTTAATTGTGTTAGTTTAATATAAATCACTCTGTACTTTTGTCCATGCATTTAATGCAGCTTTATGTAAACACTGTTTTTATTTGCTTATTTTTTTTAAATCTTGGTCTTTTAAAATTGGAATAGTACAATAGTGCATCCTTTTTTTATTTTTATTTTTTTTTTTAAACTAGGAGGGTATACTAAACATTTTAAACTAGATTTTTAATCATGCATCTTCAATATCTTGCAACAAAATATCTTTTACTTTTTTGAAGTAGTCATTATTGTCGAAACAATGGAATATCTAACAAGCTAAATGTTAAATACAATCTTAAAAGTGACAAATAAATATATTTAATCTCTAGATTGATTAACGTTATTACTTTCTGATCACAATTAGCTTCTGTAGCTCCCTCCATGCCTCTGAAGAACATGACATTGACCAAATCATAGAATTTCCACCCATACCACTGTCAGTCAGTTTCAGATATAATCTATGATGCCACACTAATTTGAATGATTTATTGAAAACTATGAAACAATCCAATATCAAGTTTAGTTGTAACAACTAAAGCAAAGTTCTTAAGCTACAGGTAAACATCCAGACTGATAAAAACACAGCTACCGGCCCAAGCAGGACTTATCTGTGTTTACAGTGGTAATTTCATCGTAAATGGTAAGTCATGCAACTTTTTCTGATGAGTTATTATTCCAGGGAAGTGTTTGGCATAATAACGTTGTTGTTTTTTTCCCGTTGTAATTCTGAAGAATATTTATTGTGCAATTAAGATAACATAAAAAGCGATATTATGTAGTTTTACTGCATTTCTTCTTTAGGTTTATATTTCAAATGAACAGGGATGCAGTGTTCTTGCATTATACCTTTGAGAATTAACACTTACTGTGGCTTGTGGGTATGAAGCTTTTGACAGCTGCTTTATCCACTGTATCACTTTCCTCATTATAACATGGCATTTAGATATACCTATAACACCTTATCTACAGTGTCAGCTGTTGTGCTGTTGTCAAATCCACACATGATGTTAGCCATACAGGCCTATATGCTCCCACACAGACCCTGCTGTACACAATTAGCACAATTACCTTCTGTAGCTTTTGCCAGTCCACCAGTTCAGGATGAGAAGCTTCCTGATCAAGTGGTGAAGGTGCCAGTGTTTAAAAAAGAACCGACAGTAGAGCTCACAGAAGAAGAAACAGTTCCACTGATGGAAGATGAAGCTGTTGCAGTTTCACGTATGGTGGAGTCTGATTCAGTGCTGCTGGAGCCAGAAACAGAGGAACAAACAATACCAGAAGAGACATAAGTGAAGTTGGAAGAACCTGTGCTAGATGCTGATTGCCTGCCTGAAGAGAAGCCAGAGACAGAACTAGAGCCTGAGCCAGAAATAACTGTTCAGACGAACAGAAACAACGTGCCTGTGAAAGAAGCTGTAGCAAAGGTAGAGTCTGAAACTAACAGAACTAATGAAAAAATATAGCTGCAAGCAGCGATGACGGGCCCTCGCCACCAGCGCATCCGCAACCCTGGTGCCATCAGAAGAACGGTGCCCAGCGGGCACATGCATTAACAGTATCCCTGTACCAGTCTGGATTGAAGGGTTACAGCAATGAAAAGGTTAAAATCAAAATGCTTTTAAGTCATTCTGAAACAATGAGACTGAGATGGGATTAGAGTTAAAAAGATTCCTTATCCTATGAGGTCATCTTGTGTTCATCCTTGGTATTACAGTCTTCATCTGCCAGTTTAGAAGTGTGATATTTCAAATGTTTTTGCGGTCTCTGAAACATGATAAACACATTTCCTAAGAATTACTTGTTTTTCATATGTAAAAACTGGTGAAGAGTTAGGATAATGCACTTTAAATGCACTCTGTCTTCTCTGTCTCTCTCTCTCACACACACACACAGCCACTCAACTACCCCCAGTCAAACTTACACACACACATACTCACACTTAATCCCTTCCCCCTACACAGAGTTAGAGTGAGAGCAGATGTTTAATAGTTTTGTAATTTTCTATTTTTTGTTGATTATTTTATATCGATGGAACTAAGCATTTATTTCTCAGAATGACTAGTTCCATGTATGAAAAAAGTTATAAAGTGTTTGGATGCTGCATTTTAAAGTTACGGTTATGTTTTTTACTGCTGCTTTAAAAAATCACTATAAATCAACCGTTCAAGATATCCCAAATTCGCTCACAATTTAACATCTTCAGTATGTTGGCATCATGTTGACAAAGTTTGGTGTGAACTACTTATTCCTGCTTGGAGGAGTATGAATTTGTTTATAGCCTGATTTTTCCAAAAATCCACATTCAAATCAAAATAGCAGACTTCCTGTTGGTCGCAGCTAATGGGTGTAAATTAGAAAGTTGTCCGGCTTGATGAGACCAATATACATACCAAGTTTGGTGTCTGTATCTAAAACTAACCCCCCAACTTTTGACAAAAGATGGCGCTATAGAGCGCCTCCTCCACGCCCATTTATGAGCTTTTGCCAGTGTCTAACTATCATTAATACTGATGTATGTGTTGAGTTTCATGAAAATCTAAGCTTATTAAGTGCCCCAAAATCACAGAAAACAAATGTTAAAGTTTGACACGTTGCCATGGCAACAGCATTTAATGTATCAACGACCCTTTTACAGATTCTCATCGGCCTTGTTTTGACATTATTCTGATGAAGTTTGAAGCAAATCGAGTAAAATTAAGAGGCTGATGTAAAAGCATTTTGAAAATGACACACTTCCTGC
>NW_026127390.1:0-23821 GCF_022985175.1 Labeo rohita
GTTCTAGAGTAAGGTTAAGAATTTAATTCTCTTGTGTTCTTTTGTCTTTCAGTCTTACTGGCTGTAATCTCACTGGTCTGGATTGTGAAATTGTGTCATCAGCTCTACAATCCTCAGACTCTGCCCTGAGAGAACTGGATCTAAGTACCAATGATCTGCAGGATTCAGGAGTGAAACTGCTCACAAATGGACTGAAGAGTTCAAACTGTCAGCTGGAAAAACTGAGGTTTGACTGTCATTCATATGATGATACATGGTTTACTTCAACCCCTGTTTACTACTTATGTGTGTCTGTAGGTTGTCTGGCTGTATGGTGACAGAGGAAGGCTGTGGTTATTTGTCTTCAGCTCTGAGTTCAAACCCCTCACACCTGAGAGAGCTGGATCTGAGCTACAATCACCCAGGACAATCAGGAGTCCAGCTGCTCAAACACAAACTGGAGGATCCAAACTGTGCACTGCAGATACTCAAGTATGTGGGACATAAAAGGGTTTAAATGTTAAAGGGTTTTACTTAAGTTCATTAATATTGTTAATCTCAGATGAGTGAATTAGGTTGCATAACAAATTACTATGTATACACATTCACTGTGCAAGTTTTAGGCACTTGCTGTAAAGACAGTTTCAAACACAAGTACGTGTTCTTTAATTAAACTAAATCAAATCAATATTTTCTCTTTAAAACAGTACACTTTTATATGGCTTATGAAGTTGTACAATGTAAATCAACAATAAAAGATGTATTAAACAGTAAAAATAAATAGTAAATTTTATTTACTGTGTGATTTTGACTTCACTATTGGACTTTTTTTTTTTTTTTTTTGTAAATAAGTATTCCTAAAACAGTAGTTAGTTCAAGTTTAGCCTTTTAATAACAGTTATTATGTCATAAGCTGCCTCAGGCATACATTTGGTTCTTGCACTCTTTTAATAATCAAACATTTGTAATTTGTTCTTTATATTTGTCTCTTTCTAGTTTAGATCATGGAAGCAATATTAGAATCACACCAGGATTAAGAAAATGTAGGCCTTTTCTTTCTTACTCATTCAAACACACACACACACACACACATACACAGAGAGAGAGAGTGCTAAAACTATCCATTTATGTCTCACCTGTCTCCTTGTGTTCAGATGCCTGTGATCTCACACTGGATCCAAACACTGTAAACACTCAACTTATGCTGTCTGATGAGAACAGGAAGGTGGTGCATATGAAAGCACAGCAGCCGTATCCTGATCATCCAGAGAGATTTGATACATATCCCCAGGTTCTGTGTGGAGAGAGTTTGAGTGGACGCTGTTATTGGGAGGTTGAATGGAGTGGGAGAGTGACTGGCATTGCCGTGACATATAAAGGAATCACCCGGAAGGGAGTGAGTGACTGTGTTTTTGGATGGAATGACAAATCCTGGAGTCTCTTCTGTTCTGATAACAGTTACACTGTTTGTCACAATAATGACAGAACTGACTTAATTGCACCTTCACCCCCCCCTCTAACAGAGTAGGAGTGTACCTGGACTGGCCGGCCAGCACTCTGTCCTTCTACAGCATCTCTGACACACACACACTCACACACTTACACACATTCAACTCCACATTCACTGAACCTCTCTATGCTGGATTCAGGGTTTATGATTCCTCAGTGTCTTTGAGAAATATCTGAACAGTGTTTCTTTCAAGTTGTCACAAACTTTTTTCTTTTTTTTTTTTTTTTTTTTTTTTAATTTTACATACAACTTGCACAGCTAAATGATGAAATGCAATTTCTGTGCTAGATACATCTCATGAAAATTCATGGAATTGTTCTGTTTGCTGTTTTAGACTTCACAGCTCAGAAAAGTCACTAGTGAAGGGTTTTGAGACTTTGCAGTTGTCATACCAACCGTTACTAAAGACTAAAGAAGTGATGTTGATTTTGTATAAACACTTATACATAACTTGAATGTTTAAGTCTGCCTTATTTTATAAAATAAATATATTAAAAAATATATTTTGAGATCTGTTTTATTATTATTTTGAGATTTTGTTGAAAATCATGTCACTGTTTTTAAGATAATTAAACTCAGATCTTTAGTTTTAGAGAGAGGGAAACACTGCACAAGTTCAAGCTTTATTGTATGTATATATATACAATATGTTTACAGTATTCAATATCTTGTATAATGTTTCAGTTCTTCTCTAGTCATGGTTCTGTTCCAATGGTGGCCCTTTTGTTGTATGAGAACTTAAAATGCCTTGCAGCCAGAATAAAAAAAATTCATGGTTCCATTGTGTGATATTACAAACTTTATAAGCATCACTTGGGCTTATGAGCAGTCTACTTCACATTGCTTTGCATATGCAATTTTTACACATTCCTATTTATGATCATTCTGATAGCATGCGAAGGTGGCAGCAGTGAGAACAGGCAGAGACAATGGTAACTTTAGCAACATTAGCCTTACAGAGTGCCAAGAAGTGCTTTTAGAAAGGCAATTTAGAAAACAAACGCGTGACTTGCTTTGTCTGGAGCTGTTGCCTGTGCATGAAGCGTTGGTATTGATTCCTAAACACTTTAATTAATAAGTTAGCTGTAAGTTACCTTATGCAGTGAAAATTTGCAAATGGTTTAAAATCACATTAACTGTGTACTGTATGGGTTTGTAAAAACTATAAATAACTATATAATTTACACCACATATTTCATTTAAATAGTTTTTTTTTTTTTTTTTTTTTTTTTTAAATGTATGCATTCCAGTCTGTGTTTTGTTGTATAGTAATTTTTGGCTCCCTCTGTGTTTAAACAAAACTTTACTTTGCGGAATTAAAACTATAACTGATTTATTAAATTCCTTGGATTTTGTTTTGTTGTTACCTTGACAACTGTTGAAATTTGCTGTTTATTTATTTTCATTTAATGTGTTTTGGATTAGTTTTGTTCAACATTAATTTAACCTAAAATGTGCTTCATGTGCTAACATCTAAATAAAACCTCCAGATGTTATTAGAGTCAATATAAGTGACACATTATTAATTACTATGATTGAATCAAGCTGACTTCATTTGGCTGTATTAGTAAAATTAACTTTTAAACAAAATGTCTCTTTAATAACGGCTGCACAGTTACTGGTTGTGTTCATTAACTCTTTGCACATGGTGATTCACATTCAATGTCTGTCACATCATGTATGTAAAATTCAGATTCAGGACTAAGTGATACAGATTTTTTGGTTATTTCATCAAGTGTCACCTGATGCAGGTGAGACATATTTAATCCTGTCTATGACAGTTTTCATATTAATCTGTTGTTTGTGACTACTGTTATGTTTTTTAAAAAAAAATTCTTGAATTTCAGTGTGATAAGGGACTGTTAGCCACAAATCATATACACTTTTACTAAATTATGGAATCTATCTGTAATACAAGATCATGATTCATTAGGGCTGTTGTGTGTGGAATTTAACAGCATTTCAAATGATGTTCTCTTTTAATAGCCTTGAAGGTTTATTTTTTAAGTCATGTAACTCAGCACATAGAGAACAGACAAAATCCAATAAATCTGTTGATGTGTGTGTGCACATAGAACATGCCATCACTTAGTTTACCACTGTAGTTTATTAATGTGAGATGCATGTTCCCATTCCCATGTCACAAGTTCTTTAGAAGGTGTGTGTAGTTTCTTTCTTTCTTTCTTTCTTTCTTTATTTGTTTATGTTTCCTGCAGGAGAAGCTGGAGGCTTTGGTCAGTGTGCTGAAACAGGATCTGGAGCTGAACTTCATCAAACAAACCTGTGAAATTGCTGCTGAGCACAGCTAGTGCTGTTTCCCAATTTGCCTGCTTCTACTATGCCCTTAAAGTATGTAGTCTTTTGGTGCTGAAAAACTACACACGTTTGAGTGTGTAGTAGAGGAGTAGGCAAGCTTTTGGACATACTATCGCGTCATACAGTTGCACCTCAAACCCCTTTATCTAAACCTCTCTACTTAACCAATCGGCCATTTACATCCGCTGTGCTTGTAGTTTTTTTTTTTCCCAACACTTTTTATGTGTTTGTAGTTTTGAACTGAATCGTTCACCAAAGTGCAATGGGTTGTAGGCAATATTAGCAATTAGAGTGTGCAAAAGGATACACACTTACAAAATCTTCCAGTGTGTGTGTGTGTGATCACAAAAGAGCATGTAACTCTCAAATCTAAACAGGAATGTTTACAGACTCATTGCATGATTCAGCCAAACAAATGCTCTGTAAATGTTGCCACCTCCTGGACATTTACCTCCTCAGAAAAAAAAAAAAGATCTGAGTGAACATCTGTGAAACTGAAATCAGTGTGAAGCATGGCCAAATTAGTTTTTACGTATTTTATTCTTCATTAGTGATACAAACACAACTTACCCATGTATATTTTTGTGTCAATATATAAATTAGATTTGTACTCTGTTGATGGCACTGCTGTTTTCATCCTGATGCTGACTTTAAGTTGATGTTTATATGAGATGCTGAACATTTATAAAAATATGGTTATCGTCTGCCTTTAGGAAATGTACAAACCTAAGCATTATAAAACACAATTTATGAGAGGAGGATGCAACCAGTTGATGATTTATTTGCAGTGAACGGAACAGAAAACTCAAACCGCAAAATATAAACTTTAATATAAACTTTAAGTATAAACAGTTTTGTACTGCTTAATTAATTGCTTAATTAATTACATACAACGTGTATGTCTTCACCCAAACTTATTCTGAATAGCTTATGTTTTGCTCTGACCCACATTATGCTGTGATCAGGGTTAAAAATAGACAAGAAAAATATAAATCAAAGATGCATTCTTCCTGTTTTTTCTCAGTTGCTTCATAAATCTCCTCCTTGAATTCAGAGTAAAGCAGGTAGAACAGGTTGATCAGCAAACAACTAAAAGCAAAACTGCAGTGTAACATCGTCAAAGAAAGAGGACGAAAAATCAGCATTAACCAGCAGAACATTTTTCATGGTGAGTACATGTTTTAAAGCTAAATGACATGAGACCACTTATGCAGTTTAAAACTGCTGTAAATGAATTTGTGTAGATTTCACCTGATTAATTCAATGGTGCATTCTGTTCTGATATCATATACAAGCTAATAATGCTCTTTTTTAAGGCTACTTTGATTTTAGCTCATGGTATGTACATTTTAACTATAAATTTATATAAATATAAATTTACAATTTAACTATAAATATTTTTTTGATCTGAAGTTATTAAGTTCACCTTTTGTATGTATGATTTAAAAAAAATCTTAGGCCAAATGTAAATAGGCCAAATAGTGACAAAAAATTATAAAAACATGTTAAGCTGAATTGAGGTTTTTGTTTGTTTTGTGTTGAGGTGGTGTTTGTGTGCTCCTGTTTGAAGTTTTGATGTTGTGCAGTAAACCAGTTTTTCTAGATATGTTTTTAGATGAAGAAGTTTACATTCAGTTTATTTATTTATTTAAAGCTTGTAACTGGTTTTAAAGTTCAAATATATTTACTACTATGCAAATAGAACAGCTGTTTGTGTGCTGTAATGTGTGATATGATGGCCTCTTGTATGTATGCATGAAGTGAATGTGCCTTCTTTACGAAGTATATGTTTTGGCAGGCCTAATAGATTTCTAAACAGAAAGAAGAGGGACAGTACTTCTAAAATGAGTCTCAGTGAGAAGACAGAGGAGGGATGTTCTCAGTCCCAGAAATCTCCAGATCTCAGGTGTGTGTCTCTGAAGCGTGACAGATCCATGGATTTGCCTGATAATCTCAATAGTGAAGCAGTGACCACTGATTAGTTGTGAGTATATACACACTAGGTTAAGTTATTTAACTGTTAACACACAGTTAATGCCTGAATATGCATCTCAGAATGTATGCAGAAAGATTACATTTTCTAAGATAAATACATATATTTTCTGCTAAGAGCCAAGAAAGTAATGACAAAGTAAATTTACAGCCTACAGTAAAATATGTAAGATAATACTGAATGGATTGTAAATTGCTGGAGAAGGGTCTGGCTGCAGACACGCACCTGGACTCTCAGACAACTGCACTTCCGGAAGTGACGTTACTTGCAGTCAATTTTATTTTTACTATTTTTTTTTTTTTTTTAAATTGAATCTCTCAACATTTTACAACAGTAGCCAGGTGGTGAAGACAAGAAAAAATAAACTAAATTACAATGCCACTTGCAATCGCCACTTGCACTCTCTGCTACCTGCAAGGACACTTGCAATCCACACAAATGGTGCGCGTTGCCAGTGGAGACCAGACGCTGTGGTCGAATAAAACTAATTTAATAGCATAACATACAGGGTCCTGCAAGTCATCTGTAGGAGATAAAAACAAGACCCGCAAATCTGTGGCCACAGAACAGCGGAATATGAATGCAATGCGCAAAGTCTCTCGTTAAGCTTTTTCCTCCCGTAGAAAACCATTAACACTTGACATGGCTTAATGTATTAAGATACATTAAGTGCCATTAAACGATCAAATTTGTAATATAGTTTATTATTTTAATGTACTTCAAGGCAAGCATATGGCCATGAACACAATGCGCAAACTTTCACTTTTATACTTGCCCAGCAAACGCTTAATGTGGCAAAACAGACTGAGATGATAAAGACCAAATTCAATATAAACCTTACTGTTGTCAAACGATATACCAGCAGATATGAAAGCGCCATAAGAAAGGCATTATGTGATATTAAAAGGACCAACTCTGTATAGGCAACCAGACGAGCCCAGAATGCAATGCGTTAAATAGATGTTTTCCTCACATAGAAAATCAGTATAAACAAAATACATCGATATAAAACAGCTGTAGAGATTATTCTTTATGGGAAAACGTGAATGTACGCGGCGTTGCATTTATTCTGGGCTCACCTGCTTGTGTGTAGTTGTTTTAATAATGAAGAGGAGCATATTGAGTTTAGTCTTTATCATCTTAATCCGTTATGCCACATTATGCCACGTTTTGCGAAGGAAAACACTATATAGCCTACATATACATTATATTAATAAACTGTATATCTAATTGATCTTTTAATTGCATCTTAATACATTAAGACATATTAAGTGTTAATGGTTTAACGGATTTGTGGGTCTTGTTTTTATCTCCTACAGATGACTTGCAGGAACCTGTTTATTATGCTAAATTAGTTTTAATCGTTTAACCAACACAGCGTCTTGTCTCCACTGGCAACGCGCACCATTTGTGTGGATTGCAAGTCACGTCGCAGGTAGCAGAGAGTGCAGGTGGCGATTGCAAGTGACATTGTAATTTAGTTTCTTTTTTCTTGTCTTCACCACCTGGGTACTGTTGTAAAATGTTGAGAGATTTGATTAAAAAATAATAAATATATAAAATAAAGTAAAAAATAAAATAGACTGCAAATTATGTCACTTGCGGAAGTGCAGGTGTCTGAGAGTGCAGGTGCATGTCTGCAGCCAGACCCTATTGAATTGCTGAGTAAAACATATAAGGCTGAAAATATGAAAAACATATGGGCACAGGCCCACAACTGAGGCACAACTGAAACAATGAATGTTTTTTATTTGTTTGTGGAGGACCTGTTGAGGTGAAGAGTGTGTGGCTTTTATGTGTCGCTATGTTGTTTTGTAAACCAGTTTTTCTAGTCATTGTGATCTCACATGACCTGAAGGAGTTTACATTCAGAACATGCATTTTAGAATGTAATTGTTTAAAATAAAAGTTCAAAATAAATTAAAAGTAAACTTCAAAAATACATTTAAAACTAAATTATTAGTATAACTGACTGTGATATGAATATATGTGTATGCTATAGAGGTCTTTATTTATGCAGTGTCTATTGTCTTCGTATGTATGAAGGATGTGAATTTTTTTTCATTTTTGAAGTATGTATTGGCAGGCCTGTTAGCTACACTGAGAGTGACACTGCTTCTGAGATGAGCGTCAATGAGAAGACAGAAGAGGGGTGTTCTCAGTCCCAGAGATCTCCAGATCCCAGCTGTGTCTATATTTAACGATCATAATTTCAGTGTTGAAACAGTAATCACTGATTCTATGTGAGTATAAACATGATGGATCAAGTTAGTTATTTAACGGTTAACATATTAGCTCGTATGTGAAAATGCATTACATTTTCTTAAAAAAAAAAAAAAAAAATTACATGTACTATTTAAATTTATGGAAGAGGTCAAATTATATATAGTAAAAACAATGTCATTATGCACTGTGAGAATTAATCATTGTGCGAATTAATTTGAGCCACTACGAGAGATGAACCGAACTGGCATTGAACGGTTTGATGCTCATGCATCTGTGAAGTTGAACAGAGACTTGCTTTGCTGTCAGGACCAGCTTTTTTGAAAATTAGAAATGCTTGTATAACTTAAATAACATGACATCAGACTATAATTAGACCAGCAAAACAGTATGACACCTTCCATTCAAATAAAATAATATAATTATTTAAACAGCTTTTCATCTCCATCCATTTTTCTGTATGCCCCTGTCCAGTTTTGATTTGATTCATTCTGTTTTCATTTAACAAGAGAATAAACTAAAAAGTGATGGAGTGATGGTTATTTTTCTTCTTGTGTCATCAGTGTTGGAACATATGATCAGACCGCAGACCAGCTGAGGAATTCTCCTCAAACAACTGATGAACTACAAAGAATCAAAGACCAACACAAAACCAGCATGAAGAACAAGTATGATACATTATTTGAGGGAACCAAACCCCAAGAGAATAAAACTCTCCTGAACAGGATCTACACACAGCTCTACATCATAGAGGGAGAAAGTGAAGGAGTGAATGAAGAACATGAAGTTTTACAGATGGAGAAAACAGCCGGAACAAAACACTCACAAGACACAATTGACTGCAATGACATCTTTAAAGCTTCACCTGAACCAGGATGTGAGGAGAAAGACCAAATCAAGACTGTTCTTACTAAAGGCATCGCTGGAATCGGAAAAACTGTCTCTGTGCAGAAGTTCAATTCTGGACTGGGCCGAGGGAAAAGCCAATCAGGATGTAGATTTCATGTTTGTGCTTTCATTTTGAGAGCTGAACTTGATCCGAGATCATCAGTACAGTCTTCACAGACTTCTGCTGGACTTTCATCCTGAACTTCAAGATCTGGACTCAAAGATTTATGAGGAGTGTAAAGTTGTGTTCATCTTTGATGGTCTGGATGAAAGCAGAATCACACTGATGTTTTCAGATGATCAGAAAGTTTGTGATGTGACTGAGACTTCATCAGTGGGTGTGTTGATGTCAAACCTCATGAAAGGAGAGCTGCTTCCCTCTGCTCTCATCTGGATCACCTCCAGACCAGCAGCAGCCAATCAGATCCCCTCCAAATACATCAACCGTCTGACCGAAATTCAGGGATTCAATGAGTCTCAGAAGAAGGAATATTTCAGGAAGAGAATCAGTGACCAGCATCAAGCCAGCAGAATCATCTCACACAACAAGAAGCCTCCACATCATGTGCCACATCTCTGTCTTCTGCTGGATCTCATCCACTGTGCTTCAGAAGCTCCTGAAAGAAGATCTGAGTGCAGAAATCCCTCAAACTCTGACTGAAATGTACATCCACTTCCTGCTGATTCAGATCAACATGAGGAATCAGAAGTATGAAGAGAGAGATCCAGAGAAACTCCTGCAGTCCAACAGAGAAGTGATTGTGAAACTTGCTGAAGTGGCTTTCAAACAGCTGATGAAGGGCAGTGTGATGTTCTATGAGGAGGACCTGATTGAGAGCGGCATAGACGTCACTGATGCCTCAGTGTATTCTGGGATTTGCACTGAGATCTTTAAGGAGGAATCTGTGATTCATCAGAGGAAAGTCTACAGCTTCATTCATCTGAGTGTTCAGGAGTTTCTCTCTGCTTTCTATGTGTTTTATTATTATGTAATGATACATATTGACAAATTACAGTTTTTTGATGTAGTGCATAATCTGCATAGAGAAATAATCAATAAAGCCCTTAAGAGTGAGAATGGACATCTGGATCTGTTCCTGCGGTTCCTGCTGGGCGTCTCACTGGAGTCCAATCAGAGACTCTTACAGGATCTACTGACACACACAGAGAACAGCTCAGAGAGCATCAGGAGAACCACACAGTACATTAAAGACAAGATCAAAGATGGACATGAACTCTCCACTGAAAGATCCATCAATCTGTTCCTCTGTCTGCTGGAAGTGAAAGATCAGACTCTGTCCAGAGAGATTCAGGAGTCTGTGAAATCAGACAAACACTCAGATAAAAAACTCTCTCCGTCTCAGTGCTCATCAATTGCCTACATGCTTCAGATGTCAGAGGAGGTGCTGGATGAGCTGGACCTCATGAAATACAACACATCAGATGAGGAGAGAAGAAGACTGATACCAGCTGTGATCAATTGCAGAAAAGCTCTGTGAGTGTTATTCCCAAACATTTATATTAAAAATGACAATGTATTAAAAAGGTTTAAATAACATATTTCATTCTATATTTTGTCAAATAGTCTTGCTGGTTGTAATCTCACTGCTCAGGATTGTGAAACTGTATCATCAGCTCTTCAGTCCTCAAACTCTGTTCTGAGAGAGCTGGATCTGAGTAACAGTGACTTGCAGGATTCAGGACTGAAGCTGCTCTCAGATGGACTAAAGAGTCCAAATTGTCAGCTGGAGATACTGAGGTAAGTTATTATAATATTTTTCCCATGTCCAGTTTATTTGAGATAAAAGAAATATTAATGAATTTTGAATTGAATTCAATTTTATTTGTACAGCACTTAATACATATTGTTTTAAAGCAGTTTTGCAAAAAATGCATGTTTCAGTGTGATAGGACCTTAAACTCTGTTGAGGTGTTAAAGAAAAACATTAAAGGGAACCAGACTCACAATATACCAAAGTAGGCTAACTGCGATGGTCACATTGCGCAGGGTTTGATTTAATCAAATAAATTTATGCTTTACCAGTTTTTGTTGAGAAACAAGCATGTTTCCTAAATATCTGCAAACATAGCTGTATTTAGTACAGTCTTAAGTCAGAAACATTACAAACATCACCTTTAATATTTACTATATTCAGTGAAGAGTATGCAATGTTATTTTACATCTGATTATTTAATTTCTGTACCTGAACACAATTGTTAGACCTACCTAAAAAACACTGTTTAATTGTCTTTGTTGTATTTATTTGTGCTATTGCTTGTAATTTGTTTATTCCTTCTAATCTGTTAGCTAAGCTGGCTGTTTTTGATGAGGTATCATAATTGGGTCAAAACAACAAAAACTATTTTATAACACTTTTCCCTGAAGAACCCTAAAGAAAGGTTACCTCAACATTTTTTTACTATATATCACAATAAATTGAAAAGGCAATACATTTAAAATGTCACTCTATTGCATCACATTGAACAGTGCTTCATCATTTATAACAAAAGGTGATTTTTACTCTTCAAACTTTATCACCTATAGGTATAGTGATGAAACACTGTTCAGTGTGATGCTATAGAGTGACATTTTTTATGTATTTTACTGTCTCTTTAATCTGTTGCGTTATGACATGAGTAAAAATCTGTTGAGGTAACCTTTCTACAGAAAGTTTCTAATGTATCATTGTTTTCTTCTTTTATTTAATCTCCTGCTTTATAGATGATCTCTCTCTCTCTCTCTGTCTGTAGATTGTCTGGCTGTATGGTGACAGGGGAAGGCTGTGGTTATTTGTCTTCAGCTCTGAGTTCAAACCCCTCACACCTGAGAGAGCTGGATCTGAGCTACAATCACCCAGGACAATCAGGAGTCCAGCTGCTCAAACACAAACTGGACGATCCGAACTATAAACTGAAGATACTCAAGTATGTACAGCTGATATGATTAATTTATGTGTCTGTATGTGATGGGGATCACCTAAGATCTTGTAAGAAATTTCTTCAAAATTCTTTTTCTGTTTAAAAATGCTGTGCTTATTTATTCATTTGTTTTTTTTACTCTGAATGAATACAGCAGAATCCATTTTTTTCAACTTGTTTTGGCTTTAACCACTTTTTGAAGGACACAGTGAGGTGTTTACAATGGAAGTGAATGGAGGCCAATCTGTAAAGGTTAAGATGTTTACAGTTTCAAGAGTATAGTCACAAGATATATATAGTATGTTTGTTAATGTTATCTTAGTTTGCCGAAATCAGTAAACAAGTCGCATCCAAGTTTATGGATTTGTTGCATTGACAGTGTAATACTGTAAATAAGGGGTGGGCAAAACTGGCCCTTGAGATCCACTTTCCTGCAGAGTTCAGCTCCAACCCTAATCAAACACACCTGAACAAGCTCATCAAGGTCTTCGGGATTACTAGAAAGCAACAGGCAAATGGGATTAATTTGAGTTTAAGCTAAACTTTATATCTGAAATAATAACAATTAATGAAAGTGCTTTTAGAAAATAGGCCTCACATTTAATCCAAATACTGGCATCATTTGCTTCTGTTGTAAGTGCCTCACCACCAGAGGCAATATTTGTAGGAGGCAGTACTCGAACATCTGGCGACTTGAGGTCCTTTCCCAGTCCTGTCCCTCTCTCTTACTTAATTTTCTTGTCAGTTCTCTATACTGTCATCCCAATAAATGCAGAAATAATAATGCAAGAGGTGTTTAATTTACAAAACACAAACTCAGGATCATGAAGAAACACTGGAAGAACACTAACCAACTCAATACTTGGACAAAATTGGACAAAATGAGACAAACATAGGTCTATGTAAGCAACTAAACAAGAACATAATGAGCAACTAGGGCAACCAACAAGATCACACTTAGAAATGGGTTGCCAACAAGAAAACACTTTGAGACAAACTAAAGAACAAAATAAGAGCATTATATTGCTCTTTGAGACTTGTGACTGAGCCTTTTAACACTTCTGTGTCAGAGAAAAAAATCTGCAGCCATCTTTAGAAATCTGTCTTTGAACTGCCTGTTGAAGAGTTATTAACTGGTGAAGTGGGTTTACTTATTGTAGAGTTAATGCAAGTTATCATGTGCATTGTAATGTTTAAAGCAGATGTCATAAATGTCAGTAGACCGGGAAGATTTTAAAATTGAGAGGTTCGTTCATAAATTTGTACGACCTTACCTCCTATCATTAGGCCACAACCTTGCAACCCAAAGGTCGTGGGTTCGAGTCTCAGGTCTGGCAGGGATTGTAGGCGGGGGGAGTGAATTACTAGCACTCTCTCCACCCTCAATACCACGACTGAGGTGAGACCCTTGAACAAGGCACCGAACCCCCAACTGCTCCCTGGGCGCTGCAGCATTGCCCACTGCTCTGGGTGTGTGTTCATGGTGTGTGTGTTTGTTCACTACTCACTGCTTTGTGTGTGCACTTGGATGGGTTAAATGCAGAGCACAAATGAAAAAGGGGTGGAGCTACATAAGGTCCATATCCATCATAAGGTCCATGTCCATCCTGTCCAAAGGGAATAAAGAAACAGAATGTGTAAAAGATCATCAGCCGTATCCTGATCATCCAGAGAGATTTGAGCGCGTTGAGCAGGCTCTGTGTCAACCGAGTCTGACTGAACGGCATTACTGGGAGGTTCAGTTTGAAGGGTGGGCCCATATAGCAGTGGCATATAAGGGAATCAACAGAAAAGAAGGGAGTGACTGTCGATTTGGACTCAACAACAAGTCCTGGAATCATTATTGTTGTGATAACATTTTCTCTGTCTGGCACAATAAAGTGAGGAAAAACATTCCTGTCCCTTCACCCTCCCCTAAGAGAATAGGTGTCTATCTGGACTGGCCAACCGGCACGTTGTCCTTCTACAGCGTCTCTGACGCACGCACACTCACACTCTTACACACATTTAACACCACATACACTGAACCCCTCTATGCTGGGATTGTGGTTTATTATGGTCATTCAATGTCTCTGTGTCAGATTTAACAACCTCTTGTGCAGAACCACAGAGACACACAGTGTGATATAAAATCACATTATAATATGAAGTCACATTTACCAGAAATGTTGTCCCAGTTAGGAGATATACATTAATGTGTTCACTCTGATTGTGACACTCTTTTTTAAAGCCTTGACATCTTTAACTGTATATTTATATTACATATTATATTATATATATTATATACTATATATTTGCTATATGCTTTATTGTCTGTTAGCAATTTTTTTTTCTCTGCATTTTTGGTGGTTTTGTCAAAACATTTGGTCAGGTAACCTAAAATGTGTTTCTTGTGCTAACATCTACATTAAACCACCAGTTTTGTTTGTTGTTCTAAATAAAAGCAAGATATGAAATAATATAACTGAATCTACTTCATTCTTCATTAGGTTGAAGTAGCAAAAGTGACTGAAGGTCAGAATCTTTACAAGGTAACATCTACATGGTGTAACAATGGGTTACTAAATCTTTGCACATGGTGAATCACATTTAATGTTTGTTACATTATGTCTCAGATTCAGGACTGAGAGATCCAGGTGAAGGTCTTTATTTATTTAATCAAACATGTGATTAGTGTGTGATTAAAGCATGTGTTCAGTCACACTCACACACTCTCTGCTCTCTACACTATGTGAGTATGCTTTGGAGAATCAATCCAAGCCTTGTCTGAGCAGCGTATCAACACAGCAGCCAACCACAATTAGACAATCAGCAGTTCAAAAACCAATCAGAATTTGAAGACGGCTGGAAGAGATTCTAGAATGCAGGACAGGGGCGTTTCTAGGATTTTAAAACATCCGGGGCTGGTGCCAAAGCATCAGGGGCTAGTGGTAGTGGGTGGGAGCTCACATCATGCTCACATAAGATTTTGTTAGACACAAGTGGTTGAACCTGGATACTTCTAGGTGGGTCCGGGGGCATTAAACCGGGGGTTAAAGACCTTGTCACACTATTAACAATAGTAAATAGTAATCACTGCAAATAGCAAACATATCAAAGTATTATAACTAAATTATAACATTACAAAATATGTTAGACAAATAAAATTATTTATAACTATAATAAAAATATTTATAACTGTAACGAATATATAGTTGCATGCAAAAATAGGGCCCTATTTTTTCCCCAAATTCCGTTTTATTTTATTTTTTTCCAATTCTGTTTTCTGTTTTCAGGTCTTCGTTTTAATGGTTAAATTTAGTTGTATTAATCAAAATGTAATTAATCATGTGTAATTAATTAAAACCATGAATCTTATACAATTTACCGTCAATCAGTGGCGCGTGCCTCTGTAGACATGTCCCTGGCCACCCCTGTGGCCCCCCCGTGCTGACCAAATAAAACAATTATGAATTTATTAAGATTTTACACACGAGCGCCAAAAGCGGAACTAATGCGACGCATCTTTCTACACGGGTAAATTAGAGCGGCGCACCGAAACACTGTGGCGCTGCTCGGTGAATGAGAGCGCAGCAACAACTAACTACTCTTGGATAGAGGAGCTACGATTCATTTCTCCTGTTGCAAGAGTCGAAGGTAAGCGAAACAATTTCATGTTGTACGCTGGAGTTTTGTTCATGCTGGAGTTTTTGTTCAATTGAACTGACACACTGTATTTGCACACTGTACTGTATTTATCATTTTTATCATTTTTATGGCCCTACCTCTTTTGCACCTGCACTCACTCTTGTACATAATAAATGTTTGTATGATTTTAAAGTAAAATAAAGTTTATAATCTTTAAATATCATTTGTTGTCATTTTTTAATGTACCCCTCTGGTTAAACACTGGCCCCTTCTTGGCCCCCCTAGTAAAATTTGTCTAGAACCGCCACTGCCGTCAATGTATCAAAAGTTAAGAAAAATTACATGTTTAAAAAATGTGAAATGTTTTATTTTTTTCTCACTTTACGTTTTATTGTTACCAAATATGTTTAGCATGTCTGTTTATTTGAATGTTTAAAAACAACTTTTATTTATTTTTACAATAGCCTTATGGAATTCTGTGTTGTGTATTTTTCTGGTTATCAAATGAAGGTATAACATATTGATTTAATTGATCTTTTAATGAAAATTATATTTTATTTTTTGCAGATAAAGGGGATTTACTATTAAAATGTAAAACGTGGAAGAAATATTGTGTGAATTTTTTTAAATAAATCTTTATTAATTAATAGTAGTAGTAGTAGTAGGCACGTACATTATACTGAATGATTAATAAAGTTAAACCGAACTTTTACTTTGACGGGTTGCCGTGAATGCCTTTACATTTCTGTGTGTATATTTAACGCTTGTTTTTCTCGAATGAAACAGTGAAACGCTCATGAAGTGACTCTCAAATCAGGGTATCTTCCGTCCATTCGTTTTTTGATTTAATATTGAATGAAGAAACATGAGAAAACGGCTCCTTTATCGTTTTTTCATTTTTTTTCCAGAAAAACGAAAAACAAGAATTCAGCCTGATTTTTCGTTTTTCGTTCAGGGGTGGAAAATGAATAAACAGTTTGAATATTCGATTTCTACAAGTGGGCGGAACGAAACGCCCCTTTCTGCTGATTGGTCAGCCAAGATCAACGGATTGAATGGATAATTAACGCGTTTATTGCAACTACATTTAAACTTTTCTCATCAAACAACCACACTAACGAATAGCTCGACACAACCCGTACTGGAACAGAGCCTAGACAGGGCTTTCTTCTATATAGACATAAATGTACTTACGCTTTGCATTAGTTGGCGGGGTTTAATGGCACATAAAAAAAAAAAAAAAAGAAAAAAGGTGAAAGTCATGATTCTCTGCCATTAAAAGTGCAAGCAGGACATTTATTTATTTAGTCATTTAGTTAGTTAGTTATGTAGTTATTTATTTAGTTATTTCCAATAAATAAACAAACAAACAAATAAATAAATAAATCGATAAATAAATGAATCAGATAATAACAAGGTGAGTACCTGTAGACCTAACCTATAGTTCATACAGTTCCAATAAGTTGCAATGGGTTAAATAAACTCTAAGCAGATAAACGCGCCCTGTCATCTGAAGACCAGTAGTGAAGTGTAAATACACAAGTCATAATTTTGTTTTTGCTGAGTTTATTTCATGAATACTGGGTATTAACTGTTGTCAAGTAATTGATGTGTTTTATTTTCTCTGCCAACTAAACTTCTAGAACAAGTCGTTGTGCGTTCTCTCCGCTCTGTCATTGTACACATAAACATTAACATTTACTTCACCTCAAGGCAAATCCTTAAATGAATGGTATTCAGAACCAAGCATAAAAAATATAAGTAGCCATGTAAAATATAAATATGCTAGCCTATTTAAAATTAGTGCCATTAAAAACATTTCTTTTAACATAATAACATTTTATGTGTGTGTGTGTGTATGTATGTATGTATGTATGTATGTAAAATATAAATGTATGCTAGCCTATTTAAAATTAGTGCCATTATAAACATACATACATATATACATACATACATACACACATACACACACACACACATATATATATATATATACATACATACATACATACACACACACACACACACACACACACACACACACACATATATATATATATATATACATACATACATACATACATACACACACACACACACACACACACACACATATATATATATATATATATATATATACATACATACATACATACATATACACACACACATATATATTAACATATTTTAACATATATTGGACTTGCAATTCTCATTCACTCCAAAGTTTCTATAGCCTGTTTGCGATTTACCTGCTAAAATATTTTTGTAAAGAAGGCTTCTTCAGTCAGGTCCCAATAATACACAGCAAATTCGGTGGTGTTAAAATTTCAGTGTAAGGCCTTATGGTGTTGAAGTGTTAAAATAAAAGTGTACATTTACTGTAATAAACACCAGCTAGTGTGAAATGATGCCCCCAAGTGGTGTAATATTTTGGTGTTGCGCTTCCAAACACCTGTCCAGTGTTAATTGTACATACGGGAACTTGAAGCAATTGAGGCAATGCAGTCCGCATTTGACTGTGAAAATAATGGCGTCTCTTTCGGTAGAGTCTTGCGATTGAAAGCAAAACACAAAGGTAAGATTAAGAATATTCACTTTTAACATGTTGTTTTAATACAACTACATTTAATTGATACGCAGAGTTCATTTTAATATGTTTTATTTCCATGAGACGCAACGTAAACTAGCTTTAGTGAGTCACTGGCAGGCTATATAGGCCTATCTTGTAACATTTGTTTTAGTGAAATCGGACATTTCGAAACATTAGAACTGCGTTATTTATTGTAACTATACGGCTTTATTTTTTGATCGGATTAATTCAATTTTATAGGAATTTTGGGCGCGAACATCTACACTGGTTTGGTGCTTATTTTACATACGGGACATTTCCGTCGTCATGTTGGTCGTTTGAAAGAAAGGAGAACCGCGCTTGAAGCACACAGTTATGGTCTTTTCTCTGTTCAATACAAGATAAAACCACAGGTAAGGCTTACAATCCTGATTATGTTTGTTTTAAATGACGGCCAATCTATTTTTATAGTTTGAGTAAGTTATATGTGGTTAGTGTGTAAAAGTAAAGTTGTTAAAAAGTTATTATAGAGGATACCTATTTCTGAAGCAGGGTGCCGGAATGTTAAAGCTGTTTAAAACATTCTGCATTTTAGTAAGCTATTTTGTACATTTTGTAACTGTTAATTGTTAGTGAAAACTGAATTTCATATATGGCCGTAGGCTGTTTTTTAATCGAATAATTTCAATTTGCGTAGAAACTTTGGCGCGAACATCCACACTGGTTTGGTGCTTATTTTACATACGGGACATTGCAGTCGTCATGTTGTTGGTCGTTTGAAACAGCGCGCTTGAAGGACACAGTTATGGTCTTTTCGCAAATCAATGCAAAATAAAGCCACAGGTAAGACTTACACTCCTGATTGTTTGTTTTGATAAATAAAATGATGATTTATATTGTTTCATATTGAATATATGTGAACTGTTGATTTTTACTAATTTAAATTTTAAAAGACAATCAATTTTACGTTTTAAAATGGGTACAAAACGAACCATAAATTTTGTGTACCGTTACACCCCTAAGCATTAGTTAATTTCTGATACAAAGACAGCATTCCACACCTTTTTTTTTAATTTATATGCCTATTTTAATGTAGGAATGCTTTTTTAAACATGTTTTTTTTTTTTTTTTTTTGAAGCAAAACATAAACATTATGCTGTTAAAAGTGCAGTACCAACATCACAAAAAGTACATAAAGCTTACTGGATCGTCTTATGATTCTGTAATCAAGGATGGTAAGTGCTCCTAAATGGTGATATCTGGCTAATAATTGTAATATGGTTTATATGCATTCCATTGTTAATAACAAGTCTTTCCCTCACTTGGATGCTCAATGATATTTTCTTTTGTAAATATAAAATGAAATAACAATTATAATGTAAAAGCAGAAACATTGCTTTTTTTATTCTATATTAATTATTTCTTTTTCACCTCTTATACGTGGATAGGTTAGGTTACTAAAAAGGAAACTTCCCCAGATCAGATTCAGGGATTTTTGGTCAATTGCTGTAAATTGTCAACTTCCAAATCAAAATCAGTGAATTTGAGGGAAATGGTTAAGAATGGATGATGGATGAGATCTTTTATTTAAATCTTTTTTCCTGTTCACCTATTTCTGTTCCGTAATTTCCATTTTGTCTTTCCAGTCAAGCAGAAGTTTGACATCTCCACAGATCATAAGGTTTTTTTGGCTGACGAGACTGGAACAGAAGTAGATGAAGATGTTTTTGCTGACATTATTGAGCAGAAGCCTGACACTCTTTGGATGGTAATTGATGCTGTGGCTGTAACAGGTATGAAAAGATGTATATGTATGTAAATGTGTATATATGCTTTTGTTCTAAATTTCTATTTGATTTTAAGACTCTCCTGCACACACAAGCTATCCATCTTCAAATGAGACAGATGCACCATCACTTCATTCAGTTGCATCATCGTCAGACACACAGCCATCAGACAGTGATGGTCCTTTCTTCCCACCTAAAAGAACTCGTTCTGATGACCATTTGCAAGAAGCTAAGGAGGTAATATGTGCTTTTGCTATATATGTGCCACTTGCTGATGAACTTGTTGCAGGCTCGTCGCAATCCTACTAAAATGTGAATGTTGTTTTGTTAGATGATTTTACAATTTTTTTTTTTTTTTTTGTTTGTTTGTTTTTAAGCTTGTGAAAAGTGTTTTAGAAAAAAAGCCTGCTGGGGAGAAGATATTGCAGGAATACAAAACAACTGGGAAAATCACAGATTCCACAAGACGGATTCTTGTGAACGCATTAGTTGGAGACATGATCGATAAATATGGGTTGGGTAAAGGATGTTGTTCCCTTTCCTCTGTTTAAATAATTTGACTATACAGTGTGTGAATAACCATTCTAACTACTCAGTTAAGCACACTTAATGACTAAATAGAACAATGTAGCTTTTTTTTGTTTACTTAGGAGTATTCCACCTAAGGAGATCAGAGTTAAATATACAGTTGGGATTGTGACTCTGTTTCCCTCTCTCAAAGATCCCTTTTCCAGAAAAGGCTGTGTGAGTTCTCTATTTTACTTTTTAGTAAGGATGCATGTTGTTATTATTAGCATGCCATATAATTATCACTACTTTTTGGCCTGTTTATATATTTCATTTGTTAATAATAATTTTTAATATGTTTGGTTGACGGTGTTTTACTTTGTAACGGAAAAACAAACTACAGAACCCATAAGGCATTGCAACAAGTAGGAGGAGTTGGTAGCCAGAAGGAAATGGAGGAAATCGGGTTAATTTAGATGCAGGTGTGTGCATGTGGGTGAAGGCTTCTTTCCACTACACCAAGAGCCAAAGTTGAAGCAGTTTGAACTGCCTGGAGTCTTTAGATGTTTAAAATGTGCCAGAATTTAGACAAGATTTGAGATGACTGTGTTTTAAAAGCTTTGTTTGCTGCACTGCGGAAGAGTGTTTCGACTACCAAGGTTCCAGCAAGCTGCTCCTTTCCATAGCAGTGTGTGGGCTATACAAATGCTTAATCAACAGACAGTAAGCACCGCTGTGAAGTATGATGTCGACCATGAACCAACGAGACTGAAGGTTTTCGTGTCACAAGGCTTACGCCAGCTACACAGTGGACGAGTGTTCGGATGTTCGTTTATCAGCTGTGTTTGAACTGTGTGGGGTTGGAATGCTGTGATCGTGAGTGAGTTTCGTCTAGTCTCGGACAGGCCGCAAATATTCTGATTGTACGTTGGACTTCAGGTAGGCCTTGAACAGTTTATCCTCGCTCCTAATTGAAGCCTTAAATCACCACTGACTCTTATTCCATACACACATTCACACACCTCTACACAAGCCCACAAACAGCAAACATCCTTCTCTTGAACCTTGTTTAAGAACACAAACTTTCAAATGCATTATGTTTGGTTTGCTTCCATTATGGACTTGGACTGAAAAGGACTTGATACCTTCACAAGCATATTGTGTCTGAATATTGACAAACATTTTGATCTCTAGTCATTTATCTTTGAAGACTCTTCTGCCTGTTTTGAAAGATGATTGTGATCTAATGGTTGCTCCTATGATGATTATGTCATGAGATAATTTTCTTTTTTTTGTTCTTGTAATTGGTTTTGCACTTTGATATGCTTCGAATAAGCAAGATATAGGGAAAAAGAAAAGAGTCCCCATTTTGAGTTAAATTAAAAAAGAATGTTTTTCAATTGTAAAAGTGAGCTTATTTTGTATTTGTATTGTTCTGTGAAGTGTGATTGGGGTTACGGGCCTATCTAGAATCACTACGTCACAACTTTGATAATAAACAGTGTACTGATTGTGTGAGCGCGCATTACTTAAATTTCTTTCCTCAGCAGCGGAAACGACTTAATATTCTGTCATTTACAGTCATAACAGATAAGAGCAGGACATCATTTGAAATGGAAAAAATGTATTTTTATTTGTGTAAAATCAAAATGAGTGCAAAATTAATCCCTTTGAAAAATATAGAAAACATGCGCTGCTTTACTCTCCTTGAACATCTTTGAACATCAACGGACGCGTCTACTTTTAACAGTCTACATTAAGATTATTTGACATTAAATGCATTATATAAATTCGGAATAAATCACAGCATGTTTCATGCAAAAAAAACGTGACTTACAGTCCAGAAAATACTGTAGGCTATAGCAAATTTTGCGCAACCCCTGGCACTTTGTGAATAGCACACAGAAGAAAGCCCTGTCTAGGCTCTGCCCCGGTACGAGTTGCGTAGAGCTATTTGTTAGTGTGGTTGTTTGATAAGAAAACGTTTAAATGTAGTTGCAATAAACGCGTTAATTATCCATTCAATTGCAGCAGCGGAGGACAATGATTCTGCACCAAATTGCGGAAGAACTGACGGGGGCGTGGTTTGATCTTCGGCTGACCAATCAGCAGAAAGTGGCGTTTCGTTCCGCCCACCGGTAGAAATCGAATATTCAAGCTGTTCATTCATTTTTCCACCCCTGAACGAAAAACGAAAAATCAGGCTGAATTCTTGTTTTTCGTTTTTCTGGAAAAAATTAAAAAACGATAAAGGAGCCGTTTTCTCATGTTTCTTCTTTCAGTATTAAATCAAAAAACGAATGGACGGAAGATACACTGATTCTCTCAGAGCAGTTCTGGAGATGTTGTTAATGTATTTATGTCCTCAGTTGGTGAAACGGCAGACGCTGAAATCACTGCGCGTGTCAGTATTACATGTGTAGAAAACGAAACCGCGCATGCGCTCCGTTCATTCATAAAAAAACACGCAGAACATGCAGGATTCATATTTAAATAGTCTTTTGCGGCATAATATTGACAGATACCAGTCCATATCGCGACTTGATTGAAGTTTAATGACCAACTTTTGATTAATTCATTCAAACTTTGACAAATTCCGTGGAAATCATAAGGCCATACTAAAAAACATTCAGGGCTGGAATAAAAACTTTCGGGGCTCGAGCCCCTAATGATTAGCCCTAGCGACGCCCCTGTCTCAGATTAAACATTATTCAGCTGTAGTGTGTAAATCATTTTAACTATCTGCTTTTTAGAAACAAAAATAATATCAATAGTAATGCACTTCCCATGAAAGCAGGTGAGTGTTCTGAATAAAGATGTGAGATTTTTTTTTTTTTTTTGACCTAGAACATTTCTTCCAATGTTGACATGATCTGTTGTTTGTGAACCACAACATCATCTATCGATTTCAGTTCATGGATATGCTGGCAGATAAATAAAGGCTTTATTTAATTATTTAAAAACTCTTATTCTCATATTCCAAATATTATGTAAGTGGACTACTGTGTCTACTACTTCTTCTACTGTGTTTTAATGTGAGACTAATCTTCATACAGTTATACTGTAGACTAGACAATGATTATGAGTTTCAGGTGAGTATAAATGTGCTGCTTCATTTATGTGTTACTGACTGCAAGAGGAGGTGGGCATGACACATTTATATGGTTAGTTCGTAAATGCAAACTTTAATAAATAACGCTATACACAAATTACATTGTTTGGATGACAACTTTTCTTCTTGCAACATGCTGTCACAGGACTCCTTTAAGAATGATACGTAAAAGCAACTGCTGTAATAGGAGTGGATGTTACAGTGGATGCACTTCTTCTGTTCGACCAGCAGATGGTTATAACCTCATACATGTCATATTAAAAAAGCCTCATTGTTTAAAAGAAGAAGAAATATATATATATATATATATATATATATATTATATTGAAGTATTGCTTCAGTTCTGTGTGTTTTGTATGTTTGTGTGTGTGCATTACAGTGAATTACA